>NW_027278394.1:134812-143727 GCF_030028105.1 Mobula birostris | reverse complement strand
TGTGAGCACCATCCAGACATGCGGGCGTCAGGAGGAAAAGACGAACACAGAAGGTGTTGATGTTTTGTATGTAGCTTCAAAAGAAAGCATTGTTGTCTATAACTTTGTAAATAGGGATTGCCCTTTGTGTTTAGCAAATAAATATCGAGCCCACATTGGGCTGGCAGACGCTTTCCACCAAAGGGTCTCCGTATGATGCCTGCTGTACCTTGTTGTGTCGAATAAAGAAGCTGCTTTGTATCTACCAGTAACTCTGTCTCTCTGGTGATTTCATCCACGCCACAACAGAACCATTGTTGGTAGAATCTCAGGTGGTGAGGAGAGGGCGAGATATGCCAACTAGTGGAGTGGTGTCACAGCAACAACCTGGCACTCAACGTCAGTGAGACGAAAGAGCTGATTGTGGACTTCAGGAAGGGTAAGACGAAGGAACACATACCAATCCTCATAGAGGGATCAGAAGTGGAGAGGGTGAGCAGCTTCAAGTTCCTGGGTGTCTGAGGATCTAATCTGGTCCCAACATATCGATGCAGTTATAAAGAAGGCAAGATAGAGGCTATACTTCATGAGGAGTTTGAAGAGATTTGGTATGTCAACAAATACACACAAAAACTTCTATAGATGTCCCGCGGACAGCATTCTGACAGGCTGCTTCACTGTCTGGTATGGAGGGGCTACTGCACAGGACCGAAAGAAGCTGCAGAAGGTTGTAAATCTAGTCAGCTCCATCTTGGGTACTAGCCTACAAAGAACCCAGGACATCTCCAGGGAGCGGTGTCTCAGAAAGGCAGTGTCCATTATTAAGAACCTCCAGCACCCAGGGCATGCCCTTTTCTCACTGTTACCATCAGGGAGGAGGTACAGGAGCCTGAAGACACACACTCAGCCATTCAGGAACAGCTTCTTCCCCTCTCCCATCAGGGAGGAGGTACAGGAGCCTGAAGACACACACTCAACGATTCAGGAACAGCTTCTTCCCCTCTGCCATCAGGGAGGAGGTACAGGAGCCTGCAGACACACACTCAATGATTCAGGAACAGCTTCTTCCCCTCTGCCATCAGGGAGGAGGTACAGGAGCCTGAAGACACACACTCAACGATTCAGGAACAGCTTCTTCCCCTCTACCATCAGGGAGGAGGTACAGGAGCCTGAAGACACACACTCAACGATTCAGGAACAGCTTCTTCCCCTCTGCCATCAGGGAGGAGGTACAGGAGCCTGAGGACACACACTCAGCGATTCAGGAACAGCTTCTTCCCCTCTTCCATCAGGGAGGAGGTACAGGAGCCTGAAGACACACACTCAGCGATTCAGGAACAGCTTCTTCCCCTCTGCCATCAGATTCCTGAATGGGCATTGAACCCATGAACACCACCTCCCTTTTTTAATATATATTATTTCAGTTTTTTGCACGATTTTTAATCTATTCGATATACGTATACTTTAATTGATCTACTTACCTACTTAACATTAATTTTTTTCCTCTTTTTCAACAGTATGTATTGCATCGAACTGCTGCTGCTAAGTTAGGAAATTCCGTGACTCGTGCAGCTGATAATAAACCTGATTCTGAATTATTTTGGAGTACTTGGGATTCATGTTGCGCGTGTTCCTGATGCTGATACTGAGCAATTTGAAATGAATTGGAATTTTTTTTTAAGATTACAAAGACACACAGTCCTCTTTTATTGTCATTTAGTAATGCATGCATTAAGAAATGATACATTATTCCTCCGGTGTGATATCACAAAACACAGGACAGACCAAGACTGAAAAACTATCAAAACCACATAATTATAACATATAGTTACAACAGTGCAACAACACCATAACTTGATGAAGAACAGTCCATGGACACAGTAAAAAGTTCAAAGTCTCTCAAATGTCCCACATCTCATGCAGACGGGAGAAGGAAGAAAACTCTCCCTGCCATGCCCGACCACAGTCCGACTCTGGGTTATCTGAAAACTTTGAGCCTCCAATCAGCCCTCCGACACCGAGCACCGAGTACCATCTCTATCCGAACGCTTCGACGTCAGCCTCGGTCGCCAGCAGCAGGCAAAACCAGGGATTTTGGGGCCTTCCCTCCGGAAGATTCTCGACCACACAGTAACAGCGGCAGCGAACCTGCGTTTCAGAAATTTCTCCAGATGTTCCTCTGTGCCTTCACGTCTGTCTCCATCAAATCAGAATTGTCCATGGCCCCTATTTAACAGAGACGATATCATTTCACCAAAGGGCTGCACGCGAGCGGCGTGCTGCTTTCTCCTCCCCCCATCTTTATTTATCCCGAATTTATTTAAATGCTACCGGCATCCCACAATGCGAGACAGTAAAACTCTTTGCATTATGACACCGTTGCAATGTACAGACATGTGAACTTAAAAGTCTAATGGCTTGTAGAAAGAAGCTATCCCGTAGCCTGCTGGTCCGGTCTTTAATGCTGTGGTATCATTTGCTGGACAGAACCAGCGGAAACAGTTTATGGTTGGGATGACTGGTGTCCCCAGTGATCTTCCAGGCCTTCTTTCTGCTCCTGCTGCCGTAAATGTCCTCAATGGAGGAAAGTTTACGTCCACAGATGCGCTGGGCTGTCCGTCCCACTCACTGCAGTGCCCAGCGATCAAGGTTGGTGCCGTTCCCGTACCAGGCCGTGATACAGCCAGTCAGAATGCTCTCAATGGTGCTCGTGCAGAAGGTCTTGAGGATTTTGGGGGCCCATGCCGAACTTCTTAAGTCGCCCACGGTGGAAGAGACGCTATTGTGCTTTCTTTGCCGCACAGCCGGCGTGTACAGTCCAGGTGAGGTCTTCGGTGATGCGTACACCGAGGAATGTGAAACTACTCACCCTCCCAACTACAGATGTTGATTGGTCGAGCCTGTCTCTGTTCTTCCACACTCAGCTCTTCTGCTTTCAGACATCGAGAGAGAGGTTGTCATCTCGGTACCACTGTGTCAGAGTGTCAACCCCTCCTCCGTGGGCTGACACGTCTGGGGCGCTTCTCAATCCTTCGCCCTGCAGCTTGTGGTGGGATAGCGGCTGGGCGCTGAACTGAACTGAAATGGAGACGACTGGTCCGCCGTTCGATATTCTCTGTGCTGTTCGCATGGCTCAATCTTTTTTTTTTTGCGCGTTTGGGTGTTCGATGCTTTCTTGAACAGGCTCCACGGTGTTTCTGTGTTTAGCGGTCGCCTGCGGGAGAACGAATCCCAGGGTTGTGTCCTGTACACTTTATACTTTACTGTCGCCAAACAATTGGTACTAGAATGTACAATCATCACAGCGATATCTGATTCTGCGCTTCCCGCTCCCTGGATTACAAATATTAAATATTAAAAATAGTTAAAAATTTGTAAATATTAAAAATTTAAATTATAAATCATAAATAGAATACCGTGACAATAAACGTAGTTTTATAATCTCGGAGTTTAGAAAGAGGGAGGTTTCATTTCAGGGTGTTGGTGAGGCCACACCTGGAGTTCGGCACGAAGATCTGGACTCTTTATCGAGAATATATTAGACCAACGGATATCAGTCATTATGCTAATTCTTGGGATGAGAGGATTGTCCGATCGAAGTAGGTTAAACAGGTTCAAAGTTCAAAGTCGCAAACACGAGGAATTCTGCAGATGCTGGAAATTCAAGCAACACACATCAAAGTTGCTGGTGAACGCAGCAGGCCAGGCAGCATCTCTAGGAAGAGGTACAGTCGACGTTTCGGGCCGGGACCCTTCGTCAGGACTAACTGAATGAAGAGCTAGTAAGAGATTTGAAAGTGGGAGGGGGAGGGAAGATCCAAAATGATGAGTGAAGACAGGAGGGGGAGGGATGGAGCCAAGAGCTGGACAGGTGATTGGCAAAAGGGATATGAGAGGATCATGGGACAGGAGGCCCAGGGGGAAGGACAAGGCGGGGGGGGGGGAACCCAGAGGATGGGCAAGGGGTATAGTCAGAGGGACAGAGGGAGAAAAAGGAGAGAGAGAGAAAGAATGTGTGTATAAAAATAAATAACGGATGGGGTATGAGGGGGAGGTGGGGCCTTAGTGGAAGTTAGAGAAGTCGATGTTCATGCCATCAGGTTGGAGGCTACCCAGACGGAATATAAGGTGTTGTTCCTCAGGGCCCCAAACAGTCCTTCCAGGTGAGGCAACACTTCACCTGTGAGTCGGCTGGGGTGATATACTGCGTCCGGTGCTCCCCATGTGGCCTTTTATATATTGGCGAGACCCGACGCAGACTGGGAGACCACTTTGCTGAACACCTCCGCTCTGTCCGCCAGAGAAAGCAGGATCTCCCAGTGGCCACACATTTTAATTCCACATCCCATTCCCATTCTGACATGTCTATCCACGGCCTCCTCTACTGTCAAGATGAAGCCACACTCAGGTTGGAGGAACAACACCTTATATTCCGTCTGGGTAGCCTCCAACTTGATGGCATGAACATTGACTTCTCTAACTTACGCTAATGCCCCACCTCCCCCTCGTACCCCATCTGTTACTTATTTTTATACACACATTCTTTCTCTCACTCTCCTCTTTCTCCCTCTGTCCCTCTCACTATACCCCCTGCCCATCTTCTGAGTCCCCCCCCCTTTGTCTTTCTTCCCGGACCTCCTGTCCCATGATCCTCTCATATCCCCTTTGTCAATCACCTGTCCAGCTCTTGGCTCCATCCCTCCCCCTCCTGTCTTCTCCTATCATTTTCGATCTCCCCCTCCCCCTCCAACTTCCAAATCCCTTACTCACTCTTCCTTCAGTTAGTCCTGACGAAGGGTCTCGGCCTGAAACGTTGACTGCACCTCTTCCTACAGATGCTGCCTGGCCTGCTGCGCTCACCAGCAACTTTGATGTGTGTTGCTTGAATTTCCAGCATCTGCAGAAAACTTTTACTGAACTCTGCTCAATACAAAAAAAATAAAGAAACAAAAACCTTAACCAGAAGTAAACTGCCATTTAACAAACCACCACTCAGTACTAGTTCTTAAAGCGGTAAATGCAAAAGTAGTTCTTAAAGTGGTAAATTCAAACACAGTTCTTAGAATGGTAAATTCGAAAGTCCAAGATGTTTATACAGTCAACTAGGAGAGACCTTCCCGAAGTAAAGAATTCCTCGAAGACACGACATCACTGCCAATCCCAGCCGGATCCTGCCTTGTCCGCAGGATTCACGACAACAGAAATAAAGTGGTTTAAGGGCACTGACCTTTCCCTCTGGATACTAGATCCTGCACAGCCTTTTCTGCTGCTTTTAGCAGAGGCTATCTCATGCAGATCACTCTTTCTTGAACAAATTCAATAATGGTCAATCCTTTCCAAACCCGTCGGACGACTCCTTCAGTTTCCCGTCTTCACCCTCCAATACTACTAAAAAGATACATCAACAAACCTGGCAGTTGTTGGTTAAACTGCCAGCCCAACACCTTTGTACCTTACAATAGAACGAAAAGCTCCGTTTTAAATCGAAACCGTGTCATAAGGCAAATACGCAGCGGGGCAGAGACTCCGGCTAACGTTCTAACTGGAAAACTAAACTGCGTCACCCCAGGGGTCTCCTTTCATACCCGAGGTGAACACGTCATCACGTGACCGCGCATCGGAGGGAAAATCGCATCATGTGACCTCTGCAAGACCATTACATCATCCTCATAAGACAGTCACAAGATGTCCACGAGGTACGTAACAATAGCAAACGGCTCTACACCAGACGTTCCCTCTCCTCCACTCTCCCATCGGGCGGAAGATAGAAAAGTCTTAAAGCATGAGCCGCCGGGCTCAAAGTTAGTTTCTTCCCCACTGTTATCAGAGTCTTGGACAGACATCTTGTGCCATAAGATGGAGCCTTGACCTCACACTCCGACTGGAAATGATCTTCTCCTGTTGGTGTTCCTGTTCACAGGATGGGTTTGCTGGAACCCGCTCCTTTCGCAGCCCGGCTCGGGACTGGCCCTGGCAGGGCCGAAGGGTCCAATTCTCTCCGAACCTAGCAGTCCCATCAAGCCAAGGGTCCTTTTCAGCTATCATTTTAATTGAGTTGAAATTGTTGAAACCTGCACCCAGCTTACTTCCTCCTACGAAGCCTGCATGCAAATTGTGACCTTTACTCACATTTCTTGGAAGCAGACCGTCCCGCGATCCTCCCCCTTCTCCAGCTCTGTATCCCTTTTGCCAATCACCTGTCCAGCTCTTGGCTCCATCCCTCCCCCTCCTGTCTTCTCCTATCGTTTCGGATCTCCCCCTCCCCCTCCTCCTCTCAAATCTCTTACTCACTCTTCCTTCAGTTAGTCCTGATGAAGGGTCTCAGCCTGAAACGTCGACTGTACCTCTTCCTAGAGATGCTGCCTGTCCTGCTGCGTTCCACCGGCATTCTGTGTGTGTGGCTAAGATTTTCTTTGCTGTACCGTATTCCATTTTTATAGACATCCTTTAGTCTGGTGAGACCAGGGATCTGCGCCTTGGAACGTTTCCAGGCCGCAGGCCTAGGCAAGGTTGTATGGAAGACCGGCAGTTGCCCATGCTGCAAGTCTCCCCTCTCCACGCCACCGATGTTGTCCAAGGGAAGGGCATTAGGACCCATACAGCTTGGCACCGGTGTCGTCGCAGGGCAATGTGTGGTTAAACGCCTTGCTCAGGGACACAACACGCTGCCTCGGCTGGGGCTCGAACTCACGACCTTCAGATCACTGTACCGACGCCTTAACCACTTGGCCACGTGCCAACACATGACGTAACGTATTTCATTATTACCTTCAAATTAATAAATAAGGTCAACAGTGCGTGATTTTTCAATTTTCATTCTAATTGTATGCATATTACGTTAAAAAACATTTTAAATGCCGCACAGTTTTCAGGCCGTGTAAAACTTTCCTTCTCAGAGCAATGGTCCGCGCAGCTGTCAAAAAAAAAGAGGAGGGGGATGTTGCCCATTGCCAGCTTTAAGTGCCATTTCCCGGTTTGTTTTAATCCTGTGTTTTCTGTCTCAGTATTTTGGAAAGCTGATCGCTCGGGGTCTGAGGACAGGGAATGTGGTCCATGTTCAGTGAAGCTCAGCCTCAGTCTGGGGCTGGGGGAGATGGTCAGTTAGTGGACCTCTGTCGGTCGGGGTTCGACCATGGATGTTGCATCCCAGTTGTCTAGATACGCAAGCCAGGGCTGTACAATACGGAGAGCGAGCTGTTGCCCCGTGTAGCAGGCTCCCCCTCTCCATGCAGCTGATGAACCCAGAGGAATGGCAGAGACCGGTACAGTTTGACACCAGAAGTTGCCGGTCAGCGTTGAACTCAACGTCGGACTGTCTCAGGGACTCCAGCTCTGGATTTTTCCCTCAGGGTTTACCCCCGAAGCCTTCCCCATGCGTGGGTCTAGCTGCAAGGCAACGGAGATTTGAGATCACAGTTTTCCTTCTAGATGAGCTCTAGAAGCGACTGGTTTTAAGGTGCCAGTGACCCGCCTTTGCCCCTTCTCCTGTCAGTAGAAACGGTTCCGCTGGGATTAGTAGCTAAACCACACGTGAAGGCCGGGAGCTGGACTTGGTTGTCAGAGGTTGTTTTAGATGCACGCCGTTGGGAGCTTGTCCCCATTACCACCCCCAGCTATAACTGTCAGTACCTCCAGCTGAACTGTCTCTTTGTGTGTTTTCCCCCTAGCCGTCAGTCTGTGATTTTGTACTGTAATGTGCTCTTGTTTGTTTTCATGCCCCGTGTGCTCCTGACCCCGCTCCTGCTCTACTGCGGCCCCTGTATTACTGAGTACTCCGTCTCTCACCTGTTTCTCATTATTACCTGTATTGCTGCCCCCTGTGTCTCACTGTGCTCCACCTATCATCTGCCTCTCTGTTTATTGCTCAGTGTGTTTCAGTCCTGTGTTTTCAGCTGTTTATTGCCAGTGAGTTTGCCTGAGCCTTTCCACCATTCGTATCTGTACTCTGTCCATCTGAATATCGACTGTGCCTGTTTGCTGACCCTGATTTAGATTATGAGGACACGCAGTCCTCTTTTATTGTCATTTAGTAATGGATGCATTAAGAAATGATACAATATTTCCTCCGGTGTGATATCACAAAACACAGGACAGACCAAGGCTGAAAAACTGACAAAACCACATAATTATAACATATAGTTACAACAGTGCAACAATACCATAACTTGATGAAGAACAGTCCATGAGCACAGTAAAAAGTTCAAAGTCTCTCAAATGTCCCACATCTCACGCAAACGGGAGAAGGAAAAAAACTCTCCCTGCCATGCCCGACCATGATCCGACTCTGAGTCGTCCGGAAACTTCGAGCCTCCGACTAGCCCTCCGACACCAAGCACCGAGCACCATACCTATCCGAATGATTCGACCTCAATCTCGGTCACCAACAGCAGGCAAGGCCGGGGACTTTGAGGCCTTCCCTCCGGGAGATTCTTGACCACGCAGTAACGACAGCAGCGAACGAGCGCTTCAGAAATTTCTCCAGATGTTCCCCTGTGCTTTCACGTCCATTCTCCATCAAATCAGAATTGTCCACAGCCCCTATTTAGCAGATACGATATCATTTTTCACTGGAGAGCTGCGCGTGCTTGGCGTGCTGCAATCTCTCCTCCTGCCAATTTCTCCCACCTGTTTATCTCGATTGTTCTGGTTTTTTGACTCTGCCTGTTTCCTGATTCCGATTTTTGAATTTCTCTGGATATTTTGATCTCTGCCTGAACTTTGACACTGACTTTGTTGCCCCCCCCCCCCCGGATTTGTTACTCAGTAAATATCACAGTGTGCTCAGTACTTGGTCTGTAATCAGGTCCCTGCTCCAGTGGCCTGACGATAGCAACCTTCAGGAACAAGAGATGGTCAGAATGTACGTACATACACACTTCATTAGCTACACCTGTACAACTATTAGTTCATGCAAATATATAATCAGCCAATTATGT
>NW_027278394.1:122312-129812 GCF_030028105.1 Mobula birostris | reverse complement strand
AGACCGGTCCTTCGAGGCGCGCCGCCCAGCACAACCCGGCCGTTTCAACCCTAGCCTGATCACAGGGCAACTTACCCACTAACCGGCCGGGTCTTCGGAATGTGGGAGGAAACCAGAGCACCCGGAGGAAACCGACGCGGTCAAACTTCAAAGTGGTTGGTGGTGATAGGCAGGCCAGGGCGGTACGATGTGGAGAGCGAGCTGTTGCCCGTGTAGCGGGCTCCCCCTCTCCACGCGGCTGATGGACCCAAAGGGACGGGAGAGACCGGTACAGTTTGGCACCGGGAGAGGCCGGTCAGCGTTGAACTCTTTTCCCGAGGCCTTCCCCAATGAGTGGGTGTAGCCGCAGGGTTTGAGATCAGAGTTTTCCTTCTCCTCGATGAGCTGCCGACCGCGGCTGACGAGCCCCGTCCGCCCAGAGGCGACTAAGGACCTGCCTTTGCCCCCTTGGCCGCGGTGGTGGCATCAGCGCCGGACTCCGGAGCGAAGGCTCCCGAGATCGAATCCAAGTCGGGCCACCTCCCGAGCACGCTTTCCGTGCTAGCGTCGAGCTAGCCACTCGGCCTGGTAAAAAATACAAGGGTCGAGTTCAGGGCCGTTCATATCGTGACCCGGTTAATCCGAAAGGAGAACAACGAGGATGTCTGGTGCGACACGCTGGGAAGGCGGGTCAGTAGACACGGTCCCGCCGGTCTTAGTAGCTAAACCGCAGGTGAAGGCCGGGAGCCGGACTTGATTGTCAGAGGCTGTTTGAGACACAGGCCATTGGGAATGTTTAATAAGTTGCGGGTTAATAAGTTGAGTGTTTAATAAGCTTGTCTCCCTTATACCACGAAAAACCTTATTGCAGGGTCCCAGTTATCCGGTGACACTTTGAATGTGATACGGCAGGGGTGCAAATTGTATATTAGAGCTCCTCCTGTGTGCGTGTGTGTGCGTGTGTGTGTGTGTGTGTGTGTGTGTGTGTGTGTGTGTGTGTGTCTGAGTGTGTGTGTGTGTCTGTGTGTGTGTGAGTGTGTGTGTGTGTGTCTGTGTGTGTGTGTGTCTGCGTATGTGTGTGTGTGTGAGTGTGTGTGTGTCTGCGTGTGTGTGAGTGTGTGTGTGTGCGTGTGTGTGTGTGTGTGTGTGTGTGTGTCTGAGTGTGTGTGTGTGTCTGTGTGTGTGTGAGGGTATGTGTGTGTGTGAGTGTGTGTGTGTGTCTGTGTGTGTGTGTGTCTGCGTATGTGTGTGTGTGAGTGTGTGTGTGTCTGCGTGTGTGTGAGTGTGTGTGTGTGTATGTGTGTGTGTGTGTGAGTGTGTGTGTGTCTGCGTGTGTGTGAGTGTGTGTGTGTGTATGTGTGTGTGTGTCTGCGTGTGTGTGTGTGTGTGTGTGTGTGAGTGTGTGTCTGTCTGTGTGTGTCTGTATGTCTGTGTGTGTGTGTGTCTGTGAGTGTGTGTGTGTGTCTGTGTGTGTGTGTGCGTGTGTGTGTGTGTGTATGTGTGCATGTGTGTGTGTCTGTCTGTATGTCTGTGTGTGTGTGTCTGTGAGTGAGTGTGTGTGTGTGTCTGCGTGTGTGTGAGTGTGTGTGTGTGTGTGTGTATGTGTGTGTGTCTGCGTGTGTGTGTGTGTCGGTGTGTGTGTGTGTGTGAGTGTGTGTGTGTGTGAGTGTGTGTCTGTGTGTGTGTGTGTCTGTATGTCTGTGTGTGTGTGTGTGTCTGTGAGTGTGTGTGTGTCTGTGTGTGTGTGCGTGTGTGTGTGTGTGTGTGTCTGTATGTCTGTGTGTGTGTGTCTGTGAGTGTGTGTGTGTGTCTGTGTGTGTGTGTCTATGTGTGTATGTGTGTGTGTGTGTGTGTGTCTGTGTGTGTGTGTGTCTGTGTGTGTGTCTGTGTGTGTGTGTGTCTGTGTGTGTGACTATGTGTGTGTGTGTGTCTGTGTCTGTATGTGTGTTTGTGTGTGTGTGTGTGTGTGAAAGTGTGTGTGTGTATGTCTATGTGTGTGTGTGTGTGTCTGTGTGTGAGTGTGTGTGTGTGTGTGTTGCTTTGGATTTCCAGCATCTGCGGACTTCCTTGTGTTCGTGACGAGAAGAGGGCATCTCCTCCTAAACTCCCGAGTGTTTTGGTGACGAGCCAAGCCTCTTTTACCTGGGAGCGCACAGCCGCTGATGCGCTTTCCTGACGTTCGCGTCTGCCTGGGGCCTGGATGCGCTGCCGCCCTGCACTGCAGAGACGGAATGGCTGGACGGTGGGAATGCTCCATTACTGACATTACCTTCCTGCAGACAGCGCCTCCTCTGAGCACCGCCGATGGTGCGGAGGGTCTGTGTCTGTGATACCGGGCAGAGTTTCTACTCTCCGCGTGTTCTTGCCATTCCTGCGCGTTTGCTTTCAAAGTGAAAAGTTCAACGTTCAAATTTACTATCCAAGTTCTTACCTACGGCCCGCTCTACGCCGCTGGCGTTTGGGGCAGCGATGAAGGTCCCCTCCATCTCCGTCTGTCCTTGGCCATCGTGTTCCCCAGGCGTGGCAAGCCCCGGGTGGAGGTTCGGGAATACCATCAAACTCAAATGTAGAAGGATTCTTCATTGCTGTTTCCGCGACAGTTTTGTTTGACCAGTCAGGGTTGTTGGCTCTGAGCTGAACCCCCAAACCTGGATGACCGGGGGACCACTCTTAGTCTGACCTCTACCCTTTGACCTGTTTGGCATGGGTGACCCTACCAAGAGTCAAAGCACAGAGCCCTGACTCCGGCCAGGATAGCTGTCCGGCTCATTGAGGCGCGCAAGCGTCCGAACCCCACGACAGGCGGATGATCGACACCGGTACACAGCACAACCCTCAGATTCATCTCCCTGTCGGCAGCCTCAAAACAAACACACTCCATTGAATCCACGAACCTCCCCCCCCCCCACCCCGCCCAGCAGCACACACACACACAGAGTCACAGAGACACACACACTCACACACACACACACACACACACAGAGTCACAGAGACACACACACACACACACACACACACACACACACACACACAGAGTCACAGAGACACACACACACACACACACACACACAGAGTCACAGAGACACACACACTCTCACACACACACACACACACACACACACACAGTCACAGAGACACACACACACTCTCACACACACACACACACTCACACTCACACACACACAGACACACACACACACACACACAAAGTCACAGAGATACACACTCTCTCTCACACACACACACACACAGAGTCACAGAGACACACACACTCTCTCTCACACACACACACAAAGTCACAGAGACACACACTCTCACACTCACACACACACAGTCACACACGCAGTCACAGACACACACACACAGAGTCACAGAGACACACACACTCTCTCACACACACACACACACACACACACAGAGTCACAGAGATACACACTCTCTCTCTCACACACACACACACACAGTCACAGAGACACACACACTCTCTCTCACATACACACACAAAGTCACAGAGACACACACTCTCACACTCACACACACAGAGTCACACACGCAGTCACAGACACACACACACACACAGAGTCACAGAGACACACATTCTCACACTCACACACACACACAGAGTCACAGAGACACACACACTCTCACACACACACACAGTCACACACGCAGTCACAGACACACACACACAGTCACACACACAGAGTCACACACACACACTCTCTCACACTCACACACACACAGACACACACACAGAGTCACAGAGACACACACACTCTCTCTCACACACACACACAAAGTCACAGAGACACACACTCTCACACTCACACACACACAGTCACACACGCAGTCACAGACACACACACACACACACAGAGTCACAGAGACACACACACTCTCTCACACACACACACAGAGTCATAGAGACACACACACACTCTCACACACACACACAGTCACACACGCAGTCACAGACACACACACAGTCACACACACAGACACACAGTCACAGAGAGACACACACAGAGTCACAGAGACACAGACACACAGACACACACACAGTCACAGACACACTTACACACACAACACACTCTCACACACAGTCACAGAGACACACAACACACAGACACACGCACAACACACTCTCACACACACACAGTCACAGAGACACACAACACACACACACACACAGTCACAGAGAGACACACAGACACACACACAGTCACAGACACACTTACACACACACACAACACACTCTCACACACACAGTCACAGAGACACACAACACACAGACACACGCACAACACACTCTCACACACACACAGACACACACACACACACACACACAGGCACAGACACACACACACAGAGTCACAGAGACACACACACACACAGATCAGCAAATAGCCAATGTACAAAACAAGGTGAATTGTGAAAATATTTTTAAAAGTAACAGATACCGCTCAGAACCCGAACTGGAGGGTCAGAGAGCCCGGTTGCTGAGGGTAACAACTATTCTCGAAGCCGGCACAAGACTCCCGCACGTCTCGCCACGGAGAGGAGAGGGAGAAGACGGGTCAAACGCGGGCAGACGGCCCCTGGCTTCCCGCTCTCGGGCCTCGGCTCAACTCGCTCATCGGTGCCGCGTAGTGCAACTGAGCCCGGGTACGGTTTTTGCTGTCCGGCCTTGACGCAGCGCCGACCCCCGGCGATGGTTGTGCTCGCATTCATGAGAGTCACATTCGCCCAATCCTTCAGGAGATCGTAAAATCACCAGTTCATTCAGACAGTTCGCGAAGACAGCTATCTATCTTTTTATCCATCTCTTGCTATCTGTCTCTCAGTATCTATCTGTCCATCTATTTCTCTCCCTATCCGTCTCCATCTATATCTCTATCCTTCTCTCTCTATCTGTCTATCTATCTCTATATACCTATCATTCCATCTATTTATTTATCTCCACTATTGTGGATAGAAGGAATTTCAGCCAGTTTGTCCAGGATGGTGGGGTCTGCGTCAGAGTCCTGATTAAACAGGGTGTTAAAATACTCAGCCCACCTCAGCAGAATGGTATTCTGATTCTTCAGAAGTGTTAGACCATCTGCTGTTTTCAGGGGAGTAACACATCTATTTATTGGGCCGTAGATGGTTTTGACAGCATTGTAAAAATTATGCATGTCATTATTATCGACAAAGGACTGGATTTCATGTGCCTTTTCAGTCCACCACTCAGACCACGTTGCCTTTTGCACTTTCCTCCGAGCTACCTGCCAATGCTGCCTGATGCTGGTGGATGAAGAGTTGTCTAAAGTTGCCTGGTGTGCTTTGTGCGTGTCCTTAAGCAAGTTGTGGATGGTGTCTGAGTTATCGTCAAACCAGTCTTGGTGGTTCCTGCTCTTATGGCCGATGGATTGGGCTGCTGCCTCATAGAGCGCAGAGCTGATATAGGTCCACTGTTGTTCCATGGTATTTTCTGAGCTCAGACAAGGTTCCAACTCCCTTAGTTTCTCAGCTAGGATGAGTTGAAACTCACTTCTTGCTTCTGTGTTTCTCAGGTGTTTGCAATTTAGACACACACACACACACACACACACACACACATCGTGTAGATTAGATTATGAGGACACTCAGTCCTCTTTTATTGTCATTTAGTAATGCATGCATTAAGAAATGATACAATATTCCTCCAGAATGATATCACAGAAACACAAGACAAACCAAGACTTTAAAACTGACAAAAACCACATAATTATAACATATAGTTACAACAGTGCAAAGCAATACCGTAATTTGATAAAGAACAGACCATGGGCACCGTAAAGTCTCAAAGTCTCTCGAAAGTCCCATCACCTCACGCAGACGGTGAACCTCCAGAGCCGCAAACTTGCCGATGCAGCATCCCGGAAGCATCCAACCACAGTCCGACTCCGAGTCCGTCCGAAAACTCCGAGCCTCCGACCAGCCCTCCGACACCGAGCACCGAGCACCATCTCTGCCGAGCGCTTTGACCCCGGTCCCAGCAACAGACAACAGGCAAAGCCGAGGACTCGGGGCCTTCCCCTCTGGAGATTCTCGATCGCACAGTAGCAGCGGCAGTGAACTGGGCATTTCAGAAGTTACTCCAGATGTTCTTCGGTACTCTCACGTCCGTCTCCATCAAATCAGGATTGTGCACGGCATCCTACTCCACAAATACGATATCATTTCGAAGCGGCCACGCACCATTAACAACAGAACCTAGCCAACAGCAGCCCGATCCAGACTGAGTCCCAGTCGGAGTAGGCCCAGGCCAGGCCGGATCAGTCGACAGCCTCTTCATCGCGAAGAAAGGAATGAACATCGGCGGGAGGGAGGGCGAGCCAAATCATCCCGACCCTCGCAACCCCTCGACCAATATACCAGTGACATTCCATCTGATTCTGAATCACCGTGGCCGGTTCGAGGCCTCTGTCCAGGAACGGCCTTTTCAGGACTTGCTACGAGGCTGTCTTTTTTCCTTCACTGACAGCCATTCTGAGCAGTGACTTATCAAAGGCAACGTTTCAACGGGGAATTATGACGAACTCAGGTTACAGAAGTTAACTGCAACTTGCAGGAGACTGGAAATGCTGTCGACATGGTCGGGGGAGACCCAGTCTGCATCCCGGAGCAAGAGGGGTTTTCAGAAAGTGAATTACCAGCCGGCTCTTCAATAGCTTCGTCAGTGCCCATTTGCTGATTTTTTACCATTTTAAACTTTAAACTACTCTCTCAGCTAAATCTCTAAATTTTGCCTCTGGGATGAGTCATACTGGGTGCACACAGGACTGGGTGCAGAAGTCTTGGACACACATATCTATAGCTGGGTACAATTTACTACAGGACTGTAGTAACTTTATGCATTGCACTGTACTGCTGCCAGAAAACAAAACCCCCTCAAATTTCATGACATCTGTCAGTGATGATAAACCTGATTCTGATCTGGGTCTCTGTTGTGGACTGAGAGTGGGAAGGGGGGGCGGCGGGAAAAGGGGAAGGAAGTGGCGGAATCATGGTTGGGAAAAGGGGAAGGGAGAGGAGAATCATGGTTGGGAAAAAGGGAAGAGAGAGGGGGAATCATGGTTGGGAAAACGGGAAGGGAGAGGGGAATCATGGTTGGGAAAAGGGGAAGGGAGAGGAGAATCATGGTTGGGAAAAGGGGGAGGGAGAGGGGAATCATGGTTGGGAAAAGGGGGAGGGAGAGAGGAATCATGGTTGGGAAAAGGGGGAGGGAGAGGGGAATCATGCTCGGGAAAAGGGGAAGGGAGAGGGGAATCATGGTTGGGAAAAGGGGAAGGGAGAGGGGAATCATGGTTGGGAAAAGGGGAAGGGAAAGGGGAATCATGGTTGGGAAAAGGGGAAGGGAGAAGAGAATCATGGTTGGGAAAAGGGGAAGGGAGAGGGGAGGGAGCGGAAAGCACCAGAGAGACATTCTGTATTGATCAATAAACCAATTGCTTGGAGTCAAATGACTTTGCCTGGTTTGGTGTCTCAGGGCTGGGT
>NW_027278394.1:59812-117312 GCF_030028105.1 Mobula birostris | reverse complement strand
GTAGGAGGGAAGGTTTATGTAGGAGGGTTATGTGGAGGTTATGTAGGAGGGAAGGTTTATGTAGGAGGGTTATGTGGAGGTTTATGTAGGAGGGAAGGTTTATGTAGGAGGGAAGATTTATGTAGGAGGGTTATGTAGAGGTTTATGTAGGAGGGAAGGTTTATGTAGGAGGGTTATGTAGAGGTTATGTAGGAGGGAAGGTTTATGTAGGAGGGTTATGTGGAGGTTTATGTAGGAGGGTTAAGTGGAGGTTCAATAGGAGGAAAGGTTTATGTAGGAGGGTTATGTAGAGGTTTATGTAGGAGGGAAGGGTTATGTAGGAGGGAAGGTTTATGTAGGAGGGTTATGTGGAGGTTTATGTAGGAGGGAAGGTTTATGTAGGAGGGTTATGTGGAGGTTTATGTAGGAGGGTTATGTGGAGGCTCTGTAGGAGGGAAGGGTTGTGTAGGAGGGAAGGGTTGTGTAGGAGGGTTATGTAGAGGCTCTGTAGGAGGGAAGGGTTGTGTAGGAGGGAAGGGTTGTGTAGGAGGGTTATGTAGAGGTTTATGTAGGAGGGAAGGTTTATGTAGGAGGGTTATGTGAAGGTTCTATAGGAGGGAAGGTTTATGTAGGACGGTTATGTGAAGGTTCTATAGGAGGGAAGGTTTATGTAGGAGGGTTATGTGGAGGTTATGTAGGAGGGTTATGCAGAGGTTATGTAGGAGGGAAGGGTTATGTAGGAGGGTTATGTGGAGGTTTATGTAGGAGGGAAGGTTTATGTAGGAGGGTTATGTGGAGGTTATGTAGGAGGGTTATGTAGAGGTTATGTAGGAGGGAAGGTTTATGTAGGAGGGTTATGTGGAGGTTCTATAGGAGGGAAGGTTTATGAAGGAGGGTTATGTGGAGGTTCTATAGGAGGGAAGGTTTATGTAGGAGGGTTATGTGGAGGTTATGTAGGAGGGAAGGTTTATGAAGGAGGGTTATGAAGAGATTATGTAGGAGGGAAGGTTTATGTAGGAGGGAAGGTTTATGTAGGAGGGAAGGTTTATGTAGGAGGGTTATGTGGAGGTTCTATAGGAGGGAAGGTTTATGTAGGAGGGTTATGTGGAGGTTATGTAGGAGGGAAGGTTTATGTAGGAGGGTTATGTGGAGGTTATGTAGGAGGGAAGGTTTATGTAGGAGGGTTATGTGGAGGTTATGTAGGAGGGAAGGTTTATGTAGGAGGGTTATGTAGAGGTTTATGTAGGAGGGAAGGGTTGTGTAGGAGGGTTATGTGGAGGTTATGTAGGAGGGTTATGTGGAGGTTATGTAGGAGGGAAGGTTTATGAAGGAGGGTTATGTGGAGGTTATGTAGGAGGGAAGGTTTATGTAGGAGGGTTATGTAGAGGTTTATGTAGGAGGGAAGGTTTATGTAGGAGGGTTATGTGGAGGTTCTATAGGAGGGAAGGTTTATGTAGGAGGGTTATGTGGAGGTTATGTAGGAGGGTTATGTAGAGGTTATGTAGGAGGGAAGGTTTATGAAGGAGGGTTATGAAGAGATTATGTAGGAGGGAAGGTTTAGATTATGTAGGAGGGTTATGTAGAGGTTTATGTAGGAGGGAAGGTTTATGTAGGAGGGTTATGTGGAGGGTATTTAGGAGGGAAGGTTTATGTAGGAGGGTTATGTAGAGGTTATGTAAGAGGGAAGGTTTATGTAGGAGGGTTATGTGGAGGTTCTATAGGAGGGAAGGTTTATGTAGGAGGGTTATGTGGAGGTTATGTAGGAGGGAAGGTTTATGTAGGAGGGTTATGTGGAGGTTATGTAGGAGGGAGGTTTATGTAGGAGGGTTATGTGGAGGTTATGTAGGAGGGAAGGTTTATGTAGGAGGGTTATGTGGAGGTTATGTAGGAGGGAGGTTTATGTAGGAGGGTTATGTGGAGGTTATGTAGGAGGGTTATGTAGAGGTTTATGTAGGAGGGTTATGTGGAGGTTATGTAGGAGGGTTATGTAGAGGTTTATGTAGGAGGGAAGGGTTATGTAGGAGGGTTATGTGGAGGTTTATGTAGGAGGGTTATGTGGAGGCTCTGTAGGAGGGAAGGGTTGTGTAGGAGGGAAGGGTTGTGTAGGAGGGTTATGTAGAGGCTCTGTAGGAGGGTTATGTGGAGGTTCTATAGGAGGGAAGGTTTATGTAGGAGGGTTATGTGGAGGTTCTATAGGAGGGAAGGTTTATGTAGGAGGGTTATGTGGAGGTTATGTAAGAGGGAAGGTTTATGTAGGAGGGTTATGTGGAGGTTATGTAAGAGGGAAGGTTTATGTAGGAGGGAAGGTTTATGTAGGAGGGTTATGTGGAGGTTATGTAGGAGGGAAGGGTTATGTAGGAGGGTTATGTGGAGGTTATGTAGGAGGGAAGGGTTATGTAGGAGGGTTCTGAAGAGGTTATGAAGGAGGGAAGGTTTATGAAGGAGGGTTATGTGGAGGTTATGTAGGAGGGAAGGGTAGTGTAGGAGGGTTATCTGGAGGTTATGTAGGAGGGAAGGGTTATGTAGGAGGGTTATGTGGAGGTTATGTAAGAGGGAAGGGATGTGTAGGAGGGTTATGTGGAGGTTATGTAGGAGGGAAGGGTAGTGTAGGAGGGTTATCTGGAGGTTATGTAGGAGGGAAGGTTTATGTAGGAGGGTTATGTGGAGGGTATGTAGGAGGGTTATGTGGAGGTTATGTAGGAGGGAAGGTTTATGTAGGGGGGTTATGTGGAGGTTCTATAGGAGGGAAGGTTTATGTAGGAGGGTTATGTGGAGGTTGTGTAGGAGGGAAGGGTTATGTAGGAGGGTTATGTGGAGGTTATGTAGGAGGGAAGGTTTATGTAGGAGGGTTATGTGGAGGTTATGTAGGAGGGAAGGTTTATGTAGGAGGGTTATGTGGAGGTTATGTAGGAGGGAAGGTTTATGTAGGAGGGTTATGTGGAGGTTTATGTAGGAGGGAAGGTTTATGTAGGAGGGAAGATTTATGTAGGAGGGTTATGTAGAGGTTTATGTAGGAGGGAAGGTTTATGTAGGAGGGTTATGTAGAGGTTATGTAGGAGGGAAGGTTTATGTAGGAGGGTTATGTGGAGGTTTATGTAGGAGGGTTAAGTGGAGGTTCAAGAGGAGGAAAGGTTTATGTAGGAGGGTTATGTAGAGGTTTATGTAGGAGGGAAGGGTTATGTAGGAGGGAAGGTTTATGTAGGAGGGTTATGTGGAGGTTTATGTAGGAGGGAAGGTTTATGTAGGAGGGTTATGTGGAGGTTTATGTAGGAGGGTTATGTGGAGGCTCTGTAGGAGGGAAGGGTTGTGTAGGAGGGAAGGGTTGTGTAGGAGGGTTATGTAGAGGCTCTGTAGGAGGGAAGGGTTGTGTAGGAGGGAAGGGTTGTGTAGGAGGGTTATGTAGAGGTTTATGTAGGAGGGAAGGTTTATGTAGGAGGGTTATGTGAAGGTTCTATAGGAGGGAAGGTTTATGTAGGACGGTTATGTGAAGGTTCTATAGGAGGGAAGGTTTATGTAGGAGGGTTATGTGGAGGTTATGTAGGAGGGTTATGCAGAGGTTATGTAGGAGGGAAGGGTTATGTAGGAGGGTTATGTGGAGGTTTATGTAGGAGGGAAGGTTTATGTAGGAGGGTTATGTGGAGGTTATGTAGGAGGGTTATGTAGAGGTTATGTAGGAGGGAAGGTTTATGTAGGAGGGTTATGTGGAGGTTCTATAGGAGGGAAGGTTTATGAAGGAGGGTTATGTGGAGGTTCTATAGGAGGGAAGGTTTATGTAGGAGGGTTATGTGGAGGTTATGTAGGAGGGAAGGTTTATGAAGGAGGGTTATGAAGAGATTATGTAGGAGGGAAGGTTTATGTAGGAGGGAAGGTTTATGTAGGAGGGTTATGTGGAGGTTCTATAGGAGGGAAGGTTTATGTAGGAGGGTTATGTGGAGGTTATGTAGGAGGGAAGGTTTATGTAGGAGGGTTATGTGGAGGTTATGTAGGAGGGAAGGTTTATGTAGGAGGGTTATGTGGAGGTTATGTAGGAGGGAAGGTTTATGTAGGAGGGTTATGTAGAGGTTTATGTAGGAGGGAAGGGTTGTGTAGGAGGGTTATGTGGAGGTTATGTAGGAGGGTTATGTGGAGGTTATGTAGGAGGGAAGGTTTATGAAGGAGGGTTATGTGGAGGTTATGTAGGAGGGAAGGTTTATGTAGGAGGGTTATGTAGAGGTTTATGTAGGAGGGAAGGTTTATGTAGGAGGGTTATGTGGAGGTTCTATAGGAGGGAAGGTTTATGTAGGAGGGTTATGTGGAGGTTATGTAGGAGGGTTATGTAGAGGTTATGTAGGAGGGAAGGTTTATGAAGGAGGGTTATGAAGAGATTATGTAGGAGGGAAGGTTTAGATTATGTAGGAGGGTTATGTAGAGGTTTATGTAGGAGGGAAGGTTTATGTAGGAGGGTTATGTGGAGGGTATTTAGGAGGGAAGGTTTATGTAGGAGGGTTATGTAGAGGTTATGTAAGAGGGAAGGTTTATGTAGGAGGGTTATGTGGAGGTTCTATAGGAGGGAAGGTTTATGTAGGAGGGTTATGTGGAGGTTATGTAGGAGGGAAGGTTTATGTAGGAGGGTTATGTGGAGGTTATGTAGGAGGGAGGTTTATGTAGGAGGGTTATGTGGAGGTTATGTAGGAGGGAAGGTTTATGTAGGAGGGTTATGTGGAGGTTATGTAGGAGGGAGGTTTATGTAGGAGGGTTATGTGGAGGTTATGTAGGAGGGTTATGTAGAGGTTTATGTAGGAGGGAAGGTTTATGTAGGAGGGTTATGTGGAGGTTATGTAGGAGGGTTATGTAGAGGTTTATGTAGGAGGGAAGGGTTATGTAGGAGGGTTATGTGGAGGTTTATGTAGGAGGGTTATGTGGAGGCTCTGTAGGAGGGAAGGGTTGTGTAGGAGGGAAGGGTTGTGTAGGAGGGTTATGTAGAGGCTCTGTAGGAGGGTTATGTGGAGGTTCTATAGGAGGGAAGGTTTATGTAGGAGGGTTATGTGGAGGTTCTATAGGAGGGAAGGTTTATGTAGGAGGGTTATGTGGAGGTTATGTAAGAGGGAAGGTTTATGTAGGAGGGTTATGTGGAGGTTATGTAAGAGGGAAGGTTTATGTAGGAGGGAAGGTTTATGTAGGAGGGTTATGTGGAGGTTATGTAGGAGGGAAGGGTTATGTAGGAGGGTTATGTGGAGGTTATGTAGGAGGGAAGGGTTATGTAGGAGGGTTCTGAAGAGGTTATGAAGGAGGGAAGGTTTATGAAGGAGGGTTATGTGGAGGTTATGTAGGAGGGAAGGGTAGTGTAGGAGGGTTATCTGGAGGTTATGTAGGAGGGAAGGGTTATGTAGGAGGGTTATGTGGAGGTTATGTAAGAGGGAAGGGATGTGTAGGAGGGTTATGTGGAGGTTATGTAGGAGGGAAGGGTAGTGTAGGAGGGTTATCTGGAGGTTATGTAGGAGGGAAGGTTTATGTAGGAGGGTTATGTGGAGGGTATGTAGGAGGGTTATGTGGAGGTTATGTAGGAGGGAAGGTTTATGTAGGGGGGTTATGTGGAGGTTCTATAGGAGGGAAGGTTTATGTAGGAGGGTTATGTGGAGGTTATGAAGGAGGGAAGGTTTATGAAGGAGGGAAGGTTTATGTAGGAGGGTTATGAAGAGATTATGTAGGAGGGAAGGTTTATGTAGGAGGGTTATGTAGAGGTTCTATAGGAGGGAAGGTTTATGAAGGAGGGTTATCTGGAGGTTATGTAGGAGGGAAGGTTTATGTAGGAGGGTTATGTGGAGGTTATGTAGGAGGGAAGGTTTATGAAGGAGGGTTATGAAGAGGTTATGAAGGAGGGAAGGTTTATGTAGGAGGGAAGGTTTATGAAGGAGGGTTATCTGGAGGTTATGTAGGAGGGAAGGTTTATGTAGGAGGGTTATGTGGAGGTTATGTAGGAGGGAAGGTTTATGTAGGAGGGAAGGGTTGTGTAGGAGGGAAGGTTTATGTAGGAGGGAAGGGTTATGTAGGAGGGTTATGTAGAGGTTCTATAGGAGGGAAGGTTTATGTAGGAGGGTTATGTGGAGGTTATGTAGGAGGGAAGGTTTATGTAGGAGGGTTATGTGGAGGTTATGTAGGAGGGAAGGTTTATGTAGGAGGGTTATGTGGAGGTTTATGTAGGAGGGTTGTGTGGAGGTTATGTAGGAGGGAAGGTTTATGTAGGAGGGTTATGTGGAGGTTTATGTAGGAGGGTTATGTGGAGGTTATGTAGGAGGGAAGGTTTATGTAGGAGGGTTATGAAGAGGTTATGAAGGAGGGAAGGTTTATGAAGGAGGGAAGGTTTATGTAGGAGGGTTATGTGGAGGTTCTATAGGAGGGAAGGTTTATGTAGGAGGGTTATGTGGAGGTTATGTAGGAGGGTTATGTGGAGGTTATGTAGGAGGGAAGGTTTATGTAGGAGGGAAGGGTTATGTAGGAGGGTTATGTAGAGGTTCTATAGGAGGGAAGGTTTATGTAGGAGGGTTATGTGGAGGTTCTATAGGAGGGAAGGTTTATGTAGGAGGGTTATGTAGAGGTTCTATAGGAGGGAAGGTTTATGTAGGAGGGTTATGTGGAGGTTCTATAGGAGGGAAGGTTTATGTAGGAGGGTTATGTGGAGGTTATGTAGGAGGGTTATGTAGAGGTTCTATAGGACGGAAGGGTTGTGTAGGAGGGAAGGGTTGTGTAGGAGGGAAGGGTTGTGTAGGAGGGTTATGTAGAGGTTCTATAGGAGGGAAGGTTTATGTAGGAGGGTTATGTGGAGGTTATGTAGGAGGGTTATGTAGAGGTTATGTAGGAGGGAAGGTTTATGTAGGAGGGTTATGTGGAGGTTCTATAGGAGGGAAGGTTTATGTAGGAGGGTTATGTGGAGGTTATGTAGGAGGGTTATGTGGAGGGTATGTAGGAGGGAAGGTTTATGTAGGAGGGTTATGTAGAGGTTATGTAAGAGGGAAGGTTTATGTAGGAGGGTTATGTGGAGGTTTATGTAGGAGGGAAGGTTTATGTAGGAGGGTTATGTGGAGGGTATTTAGGAGGGAAGGTTTATGTAGGAGGGTTATGTAGAGGTTATGTAAGAGGGAAGGTTTATGTAGGAGGGTTATGTGGAGGTTCTATAGGAGGGAAGGTTTATGTAGGAGGGTTATGTGGAGGTTATGTAGGAGGGAAGGTTTATGTAGGAGGGTTATGTGGAGGTTATGTAGGAGGGAGGTTTATGTAGGAGGGTTATGTGGAGGTTATGTAGGAGGGAAGGTTTATGTAGGAGGGTTATGTGGAGGTTATGTAGGAGGGAGGTTTATGTAGGAGGGTTATGTGGAGGTTATGTAGGAGGGTTATGTAGAGGTTTATGTAGGAGGGAAGGTTTATGTAGGAGGGTTATGTGGAGGTTATGTAGGAGGGTTATGTAGAGGTTTATGTAGGAGGGAAGGGTTATGTAGGAGGGTTATGTGGAGGTTTATGTAGGAGGGTTATGTGGAGGCTCTGTAGGAGGGAAGGGTTGTGTAGGAGGGAAGGGTTGTGTAGGAGGGTTATGTAGAGGCTCTGTAGGAGGGTTATGTGGAGGTTCTATAGGAGGGAAGGTTTATGTAGGAGGGTTATGTGGAGGTTCTATAGGAGGGAAGGTTTATGTAGGAGGGTTATGTGGAGGTTATGTAAGAGGGAAGGTTTATGTAGGAGGGTTATGTGGAGGTTATGTAAGAGGGAAGGTTTATGTAGGAGGGAAGGTTTATGTAGGAGGGTTATGTGGAGGTTATGTAGGAGGGAAGGGTTATGTAGGAGGGTTATGTGGAGGTTATGTAGGAGGGAAGGGTTATGTAGGAGGGTTCTGAAGAGGTTATGAAGGAGGGAAGGTTTATGAAGGAGGGTTATGTGGAGGTTATGTAGGAGGGAAGGGTAGTGTAGGAGGGTTATCTGGAGGTTATGTAGGAGGGAAGGGTTATGTAGGAGGGTTATGTGGAGGTTATGTAAGAGGGAAGGGATGTGTAGGAGGGTTATGTGGAGGTTATGTAGGAGGGAAGGGTAGTGTAGGAGGGTTATCTGGAGGTTATGTAGGAGGGAAGGTTTATGTAGGAGGGTTATGTGGAGGGTATGTAGGAGGGTTATGTGGAGGTTATGTAGGAGGGAAGGTTTATGTAGGGGGGTTATGTGGAGGTTCTATAGGAGGGAAGGTTTATGTAGGAGGGTTATGTGGAGGTTATGAAGGAGGGAAGGTTTATGAAGGAGGGAAGGTTTATGTAGGAGGGTTATGAAGAGATTATGTAGGAGGGAAGGTTTATGTAGGAGGGTTATGTAGAGGTTCTATAGGAGGGAAGGTTTATGAAGGAGGGTTATCTGGAGGTTATGTAGGAGGGAAGGTTTATGTAGGAGGGTTATGTGGAGGTTATGTAGGAGGGAAGGTTTATGAAGGAGGGTTATGAAGAGGTTATGAAGGAGGGAAGGTTTATGTAGGAGGGAAGGTTTATGAAGGAGGGTTATCTGGAGGTTATGTAGGAGGGAAGGTTTATGTAGGAGGGTTATGTGGAGGTTATGTAGGAGGGAAGGTTTATGTAGGAGGGAAGGGTTGTGTAGGAGGGAAGGTTTATGTAGGAGGGAAGGGTTATGTAGGAGGGTTATGTAGAGGTTCTATAGGAGGGAAGGTTTATGTAGGAGGGTTATGTGGAGGTTATGTAGGAGGGAAGGTTTATGTAGGAGGGTTATGTGGAGGTTATGTAGGAGGGAAGGTTTATGTAGGAGGGTTATGTGGAGGTTTATGTAGGAGGGTTGTGTGGAGGTTATGTAGGAGGGAAGGTTTATGTAGGAGGGTTATGTGGAGGTTTATGTAGGAGGGTTATGTGGAGGTTATGTAGGAGGGAAGGTTTATGTAGGAGGGTTATGAAGAGGTTATGAAGGAGGGAAGGTTTATGAAGGAGGGAAGGTTTATGTAGGAGGGTTATGTGGAGGTTCTATAGGAGGGAAGGTTTATGTAGGAGGGTTATGTGGAGGTTATGTAGGAGGGTTATGTGGAGGTTATGTAGGAGGGAAGGTTTATGTAGGAGGGAAGGGTTATGTAGGAGGGTTATGTAGAGGTTCTATAGGAGGGAAGGTTTATGTAGGAGGGTTATGTGGAGGTTCTATAGGAGGGAAGGTTTATGTAGGAGGGTTATGTAGAGGTTCTATAGGAGGGAAGGTTTATGTAGGAGGGTTATGTGGAGGTTCTATAGGAGGGAAGGTTTATGTAGGAGGGTTATGTGGAGGTTATGTAGGAGGGTTATGTAGAGGTTCTATAGGACGGAAGGGTTGTGTAGGAGGGAAGGGTTGTGTAGGAGGGAAGGGTTGTGTAGGAGGGTTATGTAGAGGTTCTATAGGAGGGAAGGTTTATGTAGGAGGGTTATGTGGAGGTTATGTAGGAGGGTTATGTAGAGGTTATGTAGGAGGGAAGGTTTATGTAGGAGGGTTATGTGGAGGTTCTATAGGAGGGAAGGTTTATGTAGGAGGGTTATGTGGAGGTTATGTAGGAGGGTTATGTGGAGGGTATGTAGGAGGGAAGGTTTATGTAGGAGGGAAGGTTTATGTAGGAGGGAAGGTTTATGTAGGAGGGTTATGTGGAGGTTATGTAGGAGGGAAGGTTTATGTAGGAGGGTTATGTGGAGGGTATGTAGGAGGGAAGGTTTATGTAGGAGGGAAGGTTTATGTAGGAGGGAAGGTTTATGTAGGAGGGTTATGTGGAGGTTCTATAGGAGGGAAGGTTTATGTAGGAGGGAAGGTTTATGTAGGAGGGTTATGTGGAGGTTCTATAGGAGGGAAGGTTTATGTAGGAGGGTTATGTGGAGGTTATGTAGGAGGGAAGGTTTATGTAGGAGGGTTATGTGGAGGTTATGTAGGAGGGAAGGTTTATGTAGGAGGGTTATGTGAAGGTTCTATAGGAGGGAAGGTTTATGAAGGAGGGTTATGTGGAGGTTATGTAGGAGGGAAGGTTTATGTAGGAGGGTTATGTAGAGGTTATGTAGGAGGGAAGGTTTATGTAGGAGGGTTATGTGGAGGCTCTGTAGGAGGGAAGGTTTATGTAGGAGGGTTATGAAGAGGTTATGAAGGAGGGAAGGTTTATGAAGGAGGGAAGGTTTATGTAGGAGGGTTATGAAGAGATTATGTAGGAGGGAAGGTTTATGTAGGAGGGAAGGTTTATGTAGGAGGGTTATGTGGAGGTTATGTAGGAGGGAAGGGTAGTGTAGGAGGGTTATGTGGAGGTTATGTAGGAGGGAAGGTTTATGTAGGAGGGTTATGTGGAGGTTATGTAGGAGGGAAGGTTTATGTAGGAGAGTTATGTGGAGGTTTATGTAGGAGGGAAGGTTTATGTAGGAGGGTTATGTGGAGGTTATGTAGGAGGGAAGGTTTATGTAGGAGGATTATGTGGAGGTTGTGTAGGAGGGATGGTTTATGAAGGAGGGTTATGTGGAGGTTGTGTAGGAGGGAAGGTTTATGTAGGAGGGTTATGTAGAGGTTCTATAGGAGGGAAGGTTTATGTAGGAGGGTTATGTGGAGGTTATGTAGGAGGGAAGGGTTATGTAGGAGGGTTATGTGGAGGTTATGTAGGAGGGAAGGTTTATGAAGGAGGGTTATGTGGAGGTTATGTAGGAGGGAAGGTTTATGTAGCAGGGTTATGTGGAGGTTATGTAGGAGGGAAGGTTTATGAAGGAGGGTTATGTAGAGGTTCTATAGGAGGGAAGGTTTATGTAGGAGGGTTATGTGGAGGTTATGTAGGAGGGAAGGTTTATGTAGGAGGGTTATGTGGAGGTTATGTAGGAGGGAAGGTTTATGTAGGAGGGTTATGTAGAGGTTATGTAGGAGGGAAGGTTTATGAAGGAGGGAAGGTTTATGTAGGAGGGTTATGAAGAGATTATGTAGGAGGGAAGGTTTATGTAGGAGGGAAGGTTTATGTAGGAGGGTTATGTAGAGGTTTATGTAGGAGGGAAGGTTTATGTAGGAGGGTTATGTGGAGGGTATGTAGGAGGGAAGGTTTATGTAGGAGGGAAGGGTTGTGTAGGAGGGAAGGGTTGTGTAGGAGGGTTATGTAGAGGTTCTATAGGAGGGAAGGTTTATGTAGGAGGGTTATGTGGAGGTTATGTAGGAGGGAAGGTTTATGTAGGAGGGTTATGTAGAGGTTATGTAGGAGGGAAGGTTTATGTAGGAGGGAAGGTTTATGTAGGAGGGTTATGTGGAGGTTCTATAGGAGGGAAGGTTTATGTAGGAGGGTTATGTGGAGGTTATGTAGGAGGGAAGGTTTATGAAGGAGGGTTATGAAGAGATTATGTAGGAGGGAAGGTTTATGTAGGAGGGTTATGTGGAGGTTATGTAGGAGGGAAGGTTTATGTAGGAGGGTTATGTGGAGGTTATGTAGGAGGGTTATGTGGAGGCTATGAAGGAGGGAAGGTTTATGTAGGAGGGAAGGGTTATGTAGGAGGGTTATGTGGAGGTTATGTAGGAGGGTTATGTGGAGGTTATGTAGGAGGGAAGGTTTATGTAGGAGGGTTATGTGGAGGTTATGTAGGAGGGAAGGTTTATGAAGGAGGGTTATGTGGAGGCTATGTAGGAGGGAAGGTTTATGTAGGAGGGAAGGGTTGTGTAGGAGGGAAGGGTTGTGTAGGAGGGTTATGTGGAAGGTATGTAGGAGGGAAGGTTTATGTAGGAGGGTTATGTGGAGGTTATGTAGGAGGGAAGGTTTATGTAGGAGGGTTATGTAGAGGTTATGTAGGAGGGAAGGTTTATGTAGGAGGGTTATGTAGAGGTTATGTAGGAGGGTTATGTGGAGGCTCTGTAGGAGGGAAGGGTTGTGTAGGAGGGAAGGTTTATGTAGGAGGGTTATGTGGAGGTTATGTAGGAGGGAAGGGTTATGTAGGAGGGTTATGTGGAGGCTTATGTAGGAGGGTTATGTGGAGGCTCTGTAGGAGGGAAGGGTTGTGTAGGAGGGTTATGTGGAGGCTATGAAGGAGGGAAGGTTTATGTAGGAGGGAAGGGTTATGTAGGAGGGTTATGTGGAGGGTATGTAGGAGGGAAGGTTTATGTAGGAGGGAAGGGTTGTGTAGGAGGGAAGGGTTGTGTAGGAGGGTTATGTGGAGGTTATGTAGGAGGGAAGGTTTATGTAGGAGGGTTATGTGGAGGTTTATGTAGGAGGGTTATGTGGAGGCTCTGTAGGAGGGAAGGGTTGTGTAGGAGGGAAGGGTTGTGTAGGAGGGTTATGTAGAGGTTTATGTAGGAGGGAAGGTTTATGTAGGAGGGTTATGTGAAGGTTCTATAGGAGGGAAGGTTTATGTAGGAGGGTTATGTGGAGGTTATGTAGGAGGGAAGGTTTATGTAGGAGGGTTATGTGGAGGGTTATGTAGGAGGGAAGGTTTATGTAGGAGGGTTATGTGGAGGTTATGTAGGAGGGAAGGTTTATGTAGGAGGGAAGGTTTATGTAGGAGGGAAGGTTTATGTAGGAGGGAAGGTTTATGTAGGAGGGTTATGTGGAGGTTCTATAGGAGGGAAGGTTTATGTAGGAGGGTTATGTGGAGGTTATGTAGGAGGGAAGGTTTATGTAGGAGGGTTATGTGAAGGTTCTATAGGAGGGAAGGTTTATGTAGGAGGGTTATGTGGAGGTTATGTAGGAGGGAAGGGTTGTGTAGGAGGGAAGGTTTATGTAGGAGGGTTATGTGGAGGTTATGTAGGAGGGAAGGTTTATGTAGGAGGGTTATGTGAAGGTTCTATAGGAGGGAAGGTTTATGTAGGAGGGTTATGTGGAGGTTATGTAGGAGGGAAGGTTTATGTAGGAGGGTTATGTGGAGGTTATGTAGGAGGGTTATGTGGAGGTTATGTAGGAGGGAAGGGTTGTGTAGGAGGGAAGGTTTATGTAGGAGGGTTATGTAGAGGTTCTATAGGAGGGAAGGTTTATGAAGGAGGGTTATGTAGAGGTTATGTAGGAGGGAAGGTTTATGTAGGAGGGTTATGTGGAGGTTATGTAGGAGGGTTATGAAGAGGGTATGTAGGAGGGAAGGTTTATGTAGGAGGGTTATCTGGAGGTTATGTAGGAGGGAGGTTTATGTAGGAGGGTTATGTGGAGGTTATGTAAGAGGGAAGTTTTTTGTAGGAGGGTTATGTGGAGGTTGTGTAGGAGGGAAGGTTTATGTAGGACGGTTATGTGGAGGTTATGTAAGAGGGTTATGTGAAGGTTCTATAGGAGGGAAGGTTTATGTACGAGGGTTATGTGGAGGTTATGTAGGAGGGTTATGTGGAGGTTATGTAGGAGGGAAGGTTTATGTAGGAGGGTTATGTGGAGGTTTATGTAGGAGGGAAGGGTTATGTAGGAGGGTTATGTGGAGGTTATGTAGGAGGGAAGGTTTATGTAGGAGGGTTATGTGAAGGTTCTATAGGAGGGAAGGTTTATGTAGGAGGGTTATGTGGAGGTTCTATAGGAGGGAAGGTTTATGTAGGAGGGTTATGTGGAGGGTATTTAGGAGGGAAGGTTTATGTAGGAGGGTTATGTGGAGGGTTATGTAGGAGGGAAGGTTTATGTAGGAGGGTTATGTGGAGGTTCTATAGGAGGGAAGGTTTATGTAGGAGGGTTATGTGGAGGTTCTATAGGAGGGAAGGTTTATGTAGGAGGGTTATGTGGAGGTTCTATAGGAGGGAAGGTTTATGTAGGAGGGTTATGTGGAGGTTATGTAGGAGGGAAGGTTTATGTAGGAGGGTTATGTGGAGGTTATGTAGGAGGGAAGGGTTATGTAGGAGGGTTATGTGGAGGTTATGTAGGAGGGAAGGTTTATGTAGGAGGGTTATGTGGAGGTTATGTAGGAGGGAAGGTTTATGTAGGAGGGTTATGTAGAGATTACGTAGGAGGGAAGAGTTATGTAGGAGGGTTATGTGGAGGTTATGTAGGAGGGAAGGTTTATGTAGGAGGGTTATGTGGAGGTTCTATAGGAGGGAAGGTTTATGTAGGAGGATTATGTGGAGGTTCTATAGGAGGGAAGGTTTATGTAGGAGGGTTATGTAGAGGTTATGTAGGAGGGAAGGTTTATGTAGGAGGGTTATGTGGAGGTTCTATAGGAGGGAAGGTTTATGTAGGAGGGCTATGTGGAGGTTATGTAGGAGGGAAGGTTTATGTAGGAGGGTTATGTGGAGGTTATGTAGGAGGGAAGGTTTATGTAGGAGGGTTATGTGGAGGTTATGTAGGAGGGTTATGTGGAGGTTATGTAGGAGGGTTATGTGGAGGTTATGTAGGAGGGAAGGTTTATGTAGGAGGGTTATGTAGAGGTTATGTAGGAGGGAGGTTTATGTAGGAGGGTTATGTAGAGGTTGTGTAGGAGGGAAGGTTTATGTAGGAGGGTTATGTAGAGGTTATGTAGGAGGGTTATGTGGAGGTTATGTAGGAGGGAAGGGTGGTGTAGGAGGGAAGGTTTATGTAGGAGGGAAGGTTTATGTAGGAGGGTTATGTGGAGGTTCTATAGGAGGGAAGGTTTATGTAGGAGGGTTATGTGGAGGTTATGTAGGAGGGTTATGTGGAGGTTATGTAGGAGGGAAGGTTTATGTAGGAGGGTTATGTGGAGGTTCTATAGGAGGGAAGGTTTATGTAGGAGGGTTATGTAGAGGTTATGTAAGAGGGAAGGTTTATGTAGGAGGGTTATGTGGAGGTTCTATAGGAGGGAAGGTTTATGTAGGAGGGTTATGTGAAGGTTCCGTAGGAGGGAAGGTTTATGTAGGAGGGTTATGTGGAGGTTCTATAGGAGGGAAGGTTTATGTAGGAGGGTTATGTGGAGGTTCTATAGGAGGGAAGGTTTATGAAGGAGGGTTATGTGAAGGTTCTGTAGGAGGGAAGGTTTATGTAGGAGGGTTATGTAGAGGTTCTATAGGAGGGAAGGTTTATGTAGGAGGGAAGGTTTATGTAGGAGGGAAGGTTTATGTAGGAGGGTTATGTGGAGGTTATGTAGGAGGGAAGGTTTATGTAGGAGGGTTATGTAGAGGTTCTATAGGAGGGAAGGTTTATGTAGGAGGGAAGGTTTATGTAGGAGGGTTATGTAAGAGGGAAGGTTTATGTAGGAGGGAAGGTTTATGTAGGGGGGTTATGTGGAGGTTCTATAGGAGGGAAGGTTTATGTAGGAGGGTTATGTAGAGGTTCTATAGGAGGGAAGGTTTATGTAAGAGGGAAGGTTTATGTAGGAGGGTTATGTAGAGGGTATGTAGGAGGGAAGGTTTATGTAGGAGGGTTATGTGGAGGTTCTATAGGAGGGAAGGTTTATGTAGGAGGGTTATGTGGAGGTTCTATAGGAGGGAAGGTTTATGTAGGAGGGTTATGTGGAGGTTCTATACGAGGGAAGGTTTATGTAGGAGGGTTATGTGGAGGTTGTGTAGGAGGGAAGGTTTATGTAGGAGGGTTATGTGAAGGTTCTATAGGAGGGAAGGTTTATGTAGGAGGGTTATGTGGAGGTTCTATAGGAGGGAAGGTTTATGCAGGAGGGTTATGTGTAGGTTATGTAGGAGGGAAGGTTTATGTAGGAGGGTTATGTGGAGGTTATGTAGGAGGGAAGGTTTATGTAGGAGGGAAGGTTTATGTAGGGGGGTTATGTGGAGGTTATGTAGGAGGGAAGGGTTATGTAGGAGGGAAGGTTTATGTAGGAGGGTTATGTGGAGGTTATGTAGGAGGGAAGGTTTATGTAGGAGGGTTATGTGGAGGTTCTATAGGAGGGAAGGTTTATGTAGGAGGGTTATGTGGAGGTTCTATAGGAGGGAAGGTTTATGTAGGAGGGTTATGTAGAGGTTCTATAGGAGGGAAGGTTTATGTAGGAGGGTTATGTGGAGGTTCTATAGGAGGGAAGGTTTATGTAGGAGGGTTATGTGGAGGTTATGTAGGAGGGAAGGTTTATGTAGGAGGGTTATGTGGAGGGTATTTAGGAGGGAAGGTTTATGTAGGAGGGTTATGTGGAGGTTATGTAGGAGGGAAGAGTTATGTAGGAGGGTTATGTGGAGGTTATGTAGGAGGGTTATGTAGAGGTTATGTAGGAGGGAAGGTTTATGTAGGAGGGAAGGTTTATGTAGGAGGGTTATGTGGAGGTTATGTAAGAGGGAAGGTTTATGTAGGAGGGTTATGTAGAGGTTATGAAGGAGGGAAGGGTTATGTAGGAGGGTTATGTGGAGGTTCTATAGGAGGGAAGGTTTATGTAGGAGGGTTATGTGGAGGTTATGTAGGAGGGAAGGTTTATGTAGGAGGGTTATGTGGAGGTTATGTAGGAGGGAAGAGTTATGTAGGAGGGTTATGTGGAGGTTATGTAGGAGGGTTATGTAGAGGTTATGTAGGAGGGAAGGTTTATGTAGGAGGGTTATGTGAAGGTTCTATAGGAGGGAAGGTTTATGTAGGAGGGTTATGTGAAGGTTCTATAGGAGGGAAGGGTTATGTAGGGGGGTTATGTGGAGGTTGTGTAGGAGGGAAGGTTTATGTAGGAGGGTTATGTAGAGGTTATGAAGGAGGGAAGGGTTATGTAGGAGGGTTATGTGGAGGTTCTATAGGAGGGAAGGTTTATGTAGGAGGGTTATGTGGAGGTTATGTAGGAGGGAAGGTTTATGTAGGAGGGTTATGTGAAGGTTCTATAGGAGGAAGGTTTATGTAGGAGGGTTATGTGAAGGTTCTATAGGAGGGAAGGTTTATGTAGGAGGGTTATGTGAAGGTTCTATAGGAGGGAAGGTTTATGTAGGAGGGTTATGTGGAGGTTATGTAGGAGGGAAGGTTTATGTAGGAGGGTTATGTAGAGGTTATGAAGGAGGGAAGGTTTATGTAGGAGGGTTATGTGGAGGTTCTATAGGAGGGAAGGTTTATGTAGGAGGGTTATGTGGAGGTTATGTAGGAGGGTTATGTGGAGGTTATGTAGGAGGGAAGGTTTATGTAGGAGGGTTATGTGGAGGTTCTATAGGAGGGAAGGTTTATGTAGGAGGGTTATGTAGAGGTTATGTAAGAGGGAAGGTTTATGTAGGAGGGTTATGTGGAGGTTCTATAGGAGGGAAGGTTTATGTAGGAGGGTTATGTGAAGGTTCCGTAGGAGGGAAGGTTTATGTAGGAGGGTTATGTGGAGGTTCTATAGGAGGGAAGGTTTATGTAGGAGGGTTATGTGGAGGTTCTATAGGAGGGAAGGTTTATGTAGGAGGGTTATGTGAAGGTTCTGTAGGAGGGAAGGTTTATGTAGGAGGGTTATGTAGAGGTTCTATAGGAGGGAAGGTTTATGTAGGAGGGAAGGTTTATGTAGGAGGGAAGGTTTATGTAGGAGGGAAGGTTTATGTAGGAGGGTTATGTGGAGGTTATGTAGGAGGGAAGGTTTATGTAGGAGGGTTATGTAGAGGTTCTATAGGAGGGAAGGTTTATGTAGGAGGGAAGGTTTATGTAGGAGGGTTATGTAAGAGGGAAGGTTTATGTAGGAGGGAAGGTTTATGTAGGGGGGTTATGTGGAGGTTCTATAGGAGGGAAGGTTTATGTAGGAGGGTTATGTAGAGGTTCTATAGGAGGGAAGGTTTATGTAAGAGGGAAGGTTTATGTAGGAGGGTTATGTAGAGGGTATGTAGGAGGGAAGGTTTATGTAGGAGGGTTATGTGGAGGTTCTATAGGAGGGAAGGTTTATGTAGGAGGGTTATGTGGAGGTTCTATAGGAGGGAAGGTTTATGTAGGAGGGGTTATGTGGGAGGTTCTATACGAGGGAAGGTTTATGTAGGAGGGTTATGTAGGTTGTGTAGGAGGGAAGGTTTATGTAGGAGGGTTATGTGAAGGTTCTATAGGAGGGAAGGTTTATGTAGGAGGGTTATGTGGAGGTTCTATAGGAGGGAAGGTTTATGTAGGAGGGTTATGTGGAGGTTATGTAGGAGGGAAGGTTTATGTAGGAGGGTTATGTGGAGGTTATGTAGGAGGGAAGGTTTATGTAGGAGGGAAGGTTTATGTAGGGGGGTTATGTGGAGGTTATGTAGGAGGGAAGGGTTATGTAGGAGGGAAGGTTTATGTAGGAGGGTTATGTGGAGGTTATGTAGGAGGGAAGGTTTATGTAGAAGGGTTATGTGGAGGTTCTATAGGAGGGAAGGTTTATGTAGGAGGGTTATGTGGAGGTTCTATAGGAGGGAAGGTTTATGTAGGAGGGTTATGTAGAGGTTCTATAGGAGGGAAGGTTTATGTAGGAGGGTTATGTGGAGGTTCTATAGGAGGGAAGGTTTATGTAGGAGGGTTATGTGGAGGTTATGTAGGAGGGAAGGTTTATGTAGGAGGGTTATGTGGAGGGTATTTAGGAGGGAAGGTTTATGTAGGAGGGTTATGTGGAGGTTATGTAGGAGGGAAGAGTTATGTAGGAGGGTTATGTGGAGGTTATGTAGGAGGGTTATGTAGAGGTTATGTAGGAGGGAAGGTTTATGTAGGAGGGAAGGTTTATGTAGGAGGGTTATGTGGAGGTTATGTAAGAGGGAAGGTTTATGTAGGAGGGTTATGTAGAGGTTATGAAGGAGGGAAGGGTTATGTAGGAGGGTTATGTGGAGGTTCTATAGGAGGGAAGGTTTATGTAGGAGGGTTATGTGGAGGTTATGTAGGAGGGAAGGTTTATGTAGGAGGGTTATGTGGAGGTTATGTAGGAGGGAAGAGTTATGTAGGAGGGTTATGTGGAGGTTATGTAGGAGGGTTATGTAGAGGTTATGTAGGAGGGAAGGTTTATGTAGGAGGGTTATGTGAAGGTTCTATAGGAGGGAAGGTTTATGTAGGAGGGTTATGTGAAGGTTCTATAGGAGGGAAGGGTTATGTAGGGGGGTTATGTGGAGGTTGTGTAGGAGGGAAGGTTTATGTAGGAGGGTTATGTAGAGGTTATGAAGGAGGGAAGGGTTATGTAGGAGGGTTATGTGGAGGTTCTATAGGAGGGAAGGTTTATGTAGGAGGGTTATGTGGAGGTTATGTAGGAGGGAAGGTTTATGTAGGAGGGTTATGTGAAGGTTCTATAGGAGGGAAGGTTTATGTAGGAGGGTTATGTGAAGGTTCTATAGGAGGGAAGGTTTATGTAGGAGGGTTATGTGAAGGTTCTATAGGAGGGAAGGTTTATGTTGGAGGGTTATGTGGAGGTTATGTAGGAGGGAAGGTTTATGTAGGAGGGTTATGTAGAGGTTATGAAGGAGGGAAGGTTTATGTAGGAGGGTTATGTGGAGGTTCTATAGGAGGGAAGGTTTATGTAGGAGGGTTATGTGGAGGTTATGTAGGAGGGAAGGTTTATGTAGGAGGGTTATGTAGAGGTTATGTAGGAGGGAAGGTTTATGTAGGAGGGTTATGTGGAGGTTATGTAGGAGGGAAGGGTTATGTAGGAGGGTTATGTGGAGGTTCTATAGGAGGGAAGGTTTATGTAGGAGGGTTATGTGGAGGTTATGTAAGAGGGAAGGTTTATGTAGGAGGGAAGGTTTATGTAGGAGGGTTATGTGGAGGGTTATGTAGGAGGGAAGGTTTATGAAGGAGGGTTATGTGGAGGTTATGTAGGAGGGAAGGGTTGTGTAGGAGGGAAGGTTTATGTAGGAGGGTTATGTGGAGGTTATGTAGGAGGGAAGGTTTATGTAGGAGGGTTATGTGGAGGTTCTATAGGAGGGAAGGTTTATGTAGGAGGGTTATGTGGAGGTTATGTAGGAGGGTTATGTGAAGGTTATGTAGGAGGGAAGGTTTATGTAGGAGGGTTATGTGGAGGTTCTATAGGAGGGAAGGTTTATGTAGGAGGGTTATGTAGAGGTTATGTAAGAGGGAAGGTTTATGTGGAGGGTTATGTGGAGGTTCTATAGGAGGGAAGGTTTATGTAGGAGGGTTATGTGGAGGTTCTATAGGAGGGAAGGTTTATGAAGGAGGGTTATGTGGAGGGTATGTAGGAGGGAAGGTTTATGTAGGAGGGAAGGTTTATGTAGGAGGGCTATGTGGAGGTTATGTAGGAGGGAAGGTTTATGAAGGAGGGTTATGTGGAGGTTATGTAGGAGGGAAGGTTTATGTAGGAGGGTTATGTGGAGGTTATGTAGGAGGGAAGGTTTATGTAGGAGGGTTATGTAGGAGGGTTATGTGGAGGTTATGTAGGAGGGTTATGTGGAGGTTCTATAGGAGGGAAGGTTTATGTAGGAGGGTTATGTGGAGGTTATGTACGAGGGTTATGTGGAGGTTGTGTAGGAGGGAAGGTTTATGTAGCAGGGTTATGTGGAGGTTATGTAAGAGGGTTATGTGAAGGTTCTATAGGAGGGAAGGTTTATGTAGGAGGGTTATGTGAAGGTTCTATAGGAGGGAAGGTTTATGTAGGAGGGTTATGTGGAGGTTCTATAGGAGGGAAGGTTTATGTAGGAGGGTTATGTGGAGGGTATTTAGGAGGGAAGGGTTATGTAGGAGGGTTATGTAGAGGTTATGTAGGAGGGAAGGTTTATGTAGGAGGGAAGGTTTATGTAGGAGGGTTATGTAGAGGTTCTATAGGAGGGAAGGTTTATGTAGGAGGGTTATGTAGAGGTTATGTAGGAGGGAAGGTTTATGAAGGAGGGTTATGTGGAGGTTATGTAGGAGGGAAGGGTAGTGTAGGAGGGTTATGTGAAGGTTCTATAGGAGGGAAGGTTTATGTAGGAGGGTTATGTGAAGGTTCTATAGGAGGGAAGGTTTATGTAGGAGGGTTATGTGGAGGTTCTATAGGAGGGAAGGTTTATGTAGGGGGGTTATGTGGAGGTTCTATAGGAGGGAAGGTTTATGTAGGAGGGTTATGTGGAGGTTATGTAGGAGGGAAGGTTTATGTAGGAGGGTTATGTGGAGGTTGTGTAGGAGGGAAGGTTTATGTAGGGGGGTTATGTGGAGGTTCTATAGGAGGGAAGGTTTATGTAGGAGGGTTATGTAGAGGTTATGTAGGAGGGAAGGTTTATGAAGGAGGGTTATGTGGAGGGTATTTAGGAGGGAAGGTTTATGTAGGAGGGAAGGTTTATGTAGGAGGGTTATGTGAAGGTTCTATAGGAGGGAAGGTTTATGTAGGAGGGTTATGTGGAGGTTATGTAGGAGGGAAGGGTAGTGTAGGAGGGTTATGTGAAGGTTCTATAGGAGGGAAGGTTTATGTAGGAGGGTTATGTGAAGGTTCTATAGGAGGGAAGGTTTATGTAGGAGGGTTATGTGGAGGTTCTATAGGAGGGAAGGTTTATGTAGGAGGGTTATGTGAAGGTTCTATAGGAGGGAAGGTTTATGTAGGAGGGTTATGTGGAGGGTATTTAGGCGGGAAGGTTTATGTAGGAGGGTTATGTGGAGGTTTGTGTAGGAGGGAAGGTTTATGTAGGAGGGAAGGTTTATGTAGGAGGGTTATGTGGAGGTTTATGTAGGAGGGAAGGTTTATGTAGGAGGGTTATGTAGAGGTTATGTAGGAGGGAAGGTTTATGTAGGAGGGTTATGTGAAGGTTCTATAGGAGGGAAGGTTTATGTAGGAGGGTTATGTAGAGGTTCTATAGGAGGGAAGGTTTATGTAGGAGGGTTATGTAGAGGTTATGTAGGAGGGAAGGTTTATGTAGGAGGGTTATGTGGAGGTTATGAAGGAGGGAAGGTTTATGTAGGAGGGTTATGTGGAGGTTCTATAGGAGGGAAGGTTTATGTAAGAGGGTTATGTGGAGGTTCTATAGGAGGGAAGGTTTATGTAGGAGGGTTATGTGGAGGTTATGTAGGAGGGAAGGGTTGTGTAGGAGGGAAGGTTTATGTAGGAGGGTTATGTAGAGGTTATGAAGGAGGGAAGGGTTATGTAGGACGGTTATGTGGAGGTTATGTAGGAGGGTTATGTGGAGGTTCTATAGGAGGGAAGGTTTATGTAGGAGGGTTATGTGGAGGTTATGTAGGATGGAAGGTTTATGTAGGAGGGTTATGTGGAGGTTATGTAGGAGGGAAGGTTTATGTAGGAGGGTTATGTGGAGGTTATATAGGAGGGAAGGTTTATGTAAGAGGGTTATGTGGAGGTTCTATAGGAGGGAAGGTTTATGTAGGAGGGTTATGTGGAGGTTATGTAGGAGGGAAGGGTTGTGTAGGAGGGAAGGTTTATGTAGGAGGGTTATGTAGAGGTTGTGTAGGAGGGAAGGTTTATGTAGGAGGGTTATGTGGAGGTTCTATAGGAGGGAAGGTTTATGTAGGAGGGTTATGTGGAGGTTCTATAGGAGGGAAGGTTTATGTAGGAGGGTTATGTGGAGGTTATGTAGGAGGGAAGGTTTATGTAGGAGGGTTATGTGGAGGTTCTATAGGAGGGAAGGTTTATGTAGGAGGGAAGGTTTATGTAGGAGGGTTATGTAGAGGTTCTATAGGAGGGAAGGTTTATGTAGGAGGGTTATGTGGAGGTTCTATAGGAGGGAAGGTTTATGAAGGAGGGTTATGTGGAGGTTGTGTAGGAGGGAAGGTTTATGTAGGAGGGTTATGTGGAGGTTCTATAGGAGGGAAGGTTTATGTAGGAGGGTTATGTGGAGGTTATGTAGGATGGTTATGTAGAGGTTATGTAGGAGGGAAGGTTTATGTAGGAGGGTTATGTGGAGGTTCTATAGGAGGGAAGGTTTATGTAGGAGGGTTATGTGGAGGTTCTATAGGAGGGAAGGTTTATGTAGGAGGGTTATGTGGAGGTTATGTAGGATGGTTATGTAGAGGTTATGTAGGAGAGAAGGTTTATGTAGGAGGGAAGGTTTATGTAGGAGGGTTATGTAGAGGTTATGTAGGAGGGAAGGTTTATGTAGGAGGGTTATGTGGAGGTTCTATAGGAGGGAAGGTTTATGTAGGAGGGTTATGTGGAGGTTCTATAGGAGGGAAGGTTTATGTAGGAGGGTTATGTGGAGGTTATGTAGGATGGTTATGTAGAGGTTATGTAGGAGGGAAGGTTTATGTAGGAGGGTTATGTGGAGGTTATGTAGGAGGAAAGGGTTAGATTGATCTCACATTAGATTGAATTGGGCCGGCACAGCAGCATAGAGGTTAGCTCAACTATTTTTCAACTCAGGGTGTCAAAGTTCAGAGTTCAGTTCCAGCATCCTCTGTAAGCAATCTCGTACTTTCCTCTCCGTGACCGCGTGGATTTCCTCCCACAGTCCAAAGGCGTAGCAGTTGGGAGCTCAATTGGTCTCTGTAAATTGCCCTGCGATGAGGCTGGGGTTAAATCAGACTCGGGGGGCCGCAAGAGGCTGTTCCACACTGTATCTACAAATCTGAGAAAGGACATGCTGACTTCGGAGGGGGTTCAAGAAAACGATTCCAGAATTGAAAGGGTTAATATAGGAGGAGGGTTTGACAGCTCTGGGACTGATCTCGCCGGAATTTAGAAGAATGAGGGCTGACCTCATTGAAACCTATCGAATGTTGAAAGGCCTCGATAGAGTGGATGTGGAGATGATGTTTCCTATAGTGGGGGTGTCTAGGACCAGAGGGCACAGATAGAGTGGATGTGGAGAGGATGTTTCCTATAGTGGGTGAGTCTAGGACCAGAGGACACAGATAGAGTGGATGTGGAGAGGATGTTTCCTATAGTGGGGGAGTCTAGGACCAGAGGACACAGATAGAGTGGATGTGGAGGGGATGTTTCCTATGGTGGGGGAGTCCAGGACCAGAGGACACAGATAGAGTGGATGTGGAGAGGATGTTTCCTATAGTGGGGGAGTCTAGGACCAGAGGACACAGATAGAGTGGATGTGGAGAGGATGTTTCCTGTAGTGGGGGAGTCTAGGACCAGAGGACACAGATAGAGTGGATGTGGAGAGGATGTTTCCTATAGTGGGGGAGTCAAGGACCAGAGGACACAGATAGATTGGATGTGGAGAGGATGTTTCCTATAGTGGGGGAGTTTAAGACCAGAGGACACAGATAGAGTGGATGTGGAGAGGATGTTTCCTATAGTTGGGGGAGTCTAGGACCAGAGGACACAGATAGAGTGGATGTGGAGAGGATGTTTCCTATAATGGGGGAGTCTAGGACCAGAGGACACAGACAGAGTGGATGTGGAGAGGATGTTTCCTGTAGTGGGGGGAGTCTAGGACCAGAGGACACATACAGAGTGGATGTGGAGAAGATGTTTCCCATAGTGGGGGAGACTGAGACCAGAGGACACAGCCTCAGAATAGGAGGACGCCCACTTAGAACAGAGGTGAAGAGGAATTTTTTCAACCAGGGGGTGGTGAATCTGTGGAATTCTTTGCCACAGGCAGCTCTGGAAGCCAAGCCCTTGGGTACATTTAAGGCAGAGGCTGGTAGATTCTTGATTACTCAGGGCAAGTCAGGGGATTGGGGCTAAGAGGGAAATGGAGATGACTCAATGGGCCAAATGACCTGATTCTGACCCTCTATGTTATGGTCTGAAATAAAAGGTTGGTGCAACATTGTAGGTGAAAGGCCTTCAGTGTGTTCTGTGTTCCACCCCTATTGACAATAAAGCTCTATTGGTCTCAGCCTCGGAAGAAATCGATTCCCAGTCTCTGCGAGGGCACTGATTTCCAGTGCTCTTCCATCTATCCCAAGAGATGTCCATTCCATGAATCAGGATCAGAATTAGAATCAGGTTTAAAATTACCGGTGTACAGTATGTCATGAAACTTGTTTTGAGGCGGCAGTACAGAGCAAAGCATAAAATATACCAGAAATAACAATCGTCCCTTTATTATCTGCCACGTGATATGACGTGGGCGATCACGGTCTTTCCACGGCCATGATTGTTCTTGGCAAATTTTCCTACGGAAGTGGTTTGGCATTGCGTTCTTCTGGGCAGTGACTTTACAAGACAGGTGACCCCAGCAATTATCAATACTCTTCAGAGATTGTCTGCCTGGCGTCGGTGGTCGCAACACCAGGACTTGTGATCTGCACCAGCTGCTCGTACGACCGTCCACCACCTGCTCCCATGGATTCACATGACCCTGATCGGGGGGCTAAGCAGGTGCTACACCTTGCCCAAGGGTGACCTGCAGGCTGGCGGAGGGAAGGAGTGCCCCACACCCTCCTTTCATAGGGACTTCTCATAAATTCGATTGTATTTCTTTATTTTCCTGTAAATGCCTGCAGGACAATGAATCACAAGGTACTACGTGGTGACTACCTTGCGATTCATTTTGTTAATATTTGCTAATATTGAGAACATGAGAAGGGTTCTCGGAAGTGAGTCCATTGGTTGAGGGAACAGTTCAGTGTTGGGGCGAGTGAAGTTGAGAGATGTTATCCCCTTTGGTTCAAGAGCCTGATGGTTGAAGGGTAATAACTGCTCCTAAACCAGGTGGTGTGAGTGCTGAGGCTCCTGTACCTCCTTCCTGATGGTTGAGGTGTAATAACTGTTCCTGAACCTGGTGGTGTGGGATCTGAGGCTCCTGTACCTCCTTCCTGATGGTTGAGGGGTAATAACTATTCCTGAACCTGGTGGTGTGGATCCTGAGGCTCCTGTACCTCCTTCCTGATGGTTGAGGGGTAATAACTGCTCCTAAACCAGGTGGTGTGAGTGCTGAGGCTCCTATACCTCCTTCCTGATGGTTGAGGTGTAATAACTGTTCCTGAACTTGGTGGTGTGGGTCCTGAGGCTCCTGTACCTCCTTCCTGATGGTTGAGGGGTAATAACTGCTCCTAAACCAGGTGGTGTGAGTGCTGAGGCTCCTGTACCTCCTTCCTGATGGTTGAGGTGTAATAACTGTTCCTGAACCTGGTGGTGTGGGTCCTGAGGCTCCTGTACCTCCTTCCTGATGGTTGAGGGGTAATAACTGTTCCTGAACCTGGTGGTGTGGGTCCTGAGGCTCCTGTACCTCCTTCCTGATGGTTGAGGTGTAATAACTGTTCCTGAACCTGGTGGTGTGGGTCCTGAGGCTCCTGTACCTCCTTCCTGATGGTTGAGGGGGTAATAACTGTTCCTGAACCTAGTGGTGTGGGTCCTGAGGCTCCTGTACCTCCTTCCTGATGGTTGAGGTGTAATAACTGTTCCTGAACCTGGTGGTGTGGGTCCTGAGGCTCCTGTACCTCCTTCCTGATGGTTGAGGGGTAATAACTGTTCCTGAACCTGGTGGTGTGGGTCCTGAGGCTCCTGTACCTCCTTCCTGATGGTTGAGGTGTAATAACTGTTCCTGAACCTGGTGGTGTGGGTCCTGAGGCTCCTGTACCTCCTTCCTGATGGTTGAGGGGGTAATAACTGTTCCTGAACCTAGTGGTGTGGGTCCTGAGGCTCCTGTACCTCCTTCCTGATGGTTGAGGGGTAATAACTGTTCCTGAACCTGGTGGTGTGGGTCCTGAGGCTCCTGTACCTCCTTCCTGATGGTTGAGGTGTGAGGTGTAATAACTGTTCCTGAACCTGGTGGTGTGGGATCTGAGGCTCCTGTACCTCCTTCCTGATGGTTGAGGTGTAATAACTGTTCCTGAACTTGGTGGTGTGGGTCCTGAGGCTCCTGTACCTCCTTCCTGATGGTTGAGGGGTAATAACTGCTCCTAAACCAGGTGGTGTGAGTGCTGAAGCTCCTGTACCTCCTTCCTGATGGTTGAGGTGTAATAACTGTTCCTGAACCAGGTGGTGTGAGTGCTGAAGCTCCTGTACCTCCTTCCTGATGGTTGAGGTGTAATAACTGTTCCTGAACCTGGTGGTGTGGGTCCTGAGGCTCCTGTACCTCCTTCCTGATGGTTGAGGGGTAATAACTGTTCCTGAACCTGGTGGTGTGGGTCCTGAGGCTCCTGTACCTCCTTCCTGATGGTTGAGGTGTAATAACTGTTCCTGAACCTGGTGGTGTGGGTCCTGAGGCTCCTGTACCTCCTTCCTGATGGTTGAGGGGGTAATAACTGTTCCTGAACCTAGTGGTGTGGGTCCTGAGGCTCCTGTACCTCCTTCCTGATGGTTGAGGGGTAATAACTGTTCCTGAACCTGGTGGTGTGGGTCCTGAGGCTCCTGTACCTCCTTCCTGATGGTTGAGGTGTAATAACTGTTCCTGAACCTGGTGGTGTGGGTCCTGAGGCTCCTGTACCTCCTTCCTGATGGTTGAGGGGGGTAATAACTGTTCCTGAACCTAGTGGTGAGAGTCCTGAGGCTCCTGTACCTCCTTCCTGATGGTTGAGGGGTAATAATTGTTCCTGAACCTGGTGGTGTGGGTCCTGAGGCTCCTGTACCTCCTCCCTGATGGTTGAGGGGTAATAACTGTTCCTGAACCTGGTGGTGTGGGCCCTGAGGCTCCTGTACCTCCTTCCTGATGGTTGAGGTGTAATAACTGTTCCTGAACCTGGTGGTGTGGGTCCTGAGGCTCCTGTACCTCCTTCCTGATGGTTGAGGGGGTAATAACTGTTCCTGAACCTGGTGATGTGGGACCTGAGGCTCCTGTACCTCCTTCCTGATGGTAGAGGGGTAATAACTGTCCCTGAACCTGGTGGTGTGGGTCCTGAGGCTCCTGTACCTCCTTCCTGGAGCTTGAGTATGTCAGTCAAGCTTGCTTGAAGAAATCTCTGCTCTTGTATCATGATCATACAGGTCCACGTTACTTCAGATTATATACAGCTTTAGGCAGACAGGAATAATGTTTCATTCAGCAGCTGGACCATCCTCTGAAGATGAACCTCTTGCTTGTGCAACAATCCATCATCTTAGAGACTCGTATCTATACCAGGGAGGAAAGCGACTCCTTTCTCACTGGATCTCACAACAAAGTTGCTGGTGAACGCAGCAGGCCAGGCAGCATCTCTAGGAAGAGGTACTGTTGACGTTTCTGGCCGAGACCCTTCGTCAGGACTAACTGAAGGAAGAGCTAGTAAGAGATTTGAAAGTGGGAGGGGGAGGGGGAGATCCAAAGTGATAGGAGAAGACAGGAGGGGGAGGGATGGAGCCAAGAACTGGACAGGTGATTGGCAAAAGGGATATGACAGGATCATGGGACAGGAGGTCCGGGAAGAAAGACAAGGAGGGGGGGAAGCCCAGAGGATGGGCAAGGGGTATAGTGAGAGGGACAGAGGGAGAAAAAGGAGAGAGAGAAAAAGAATGCGTGTATATAAATAAATAACGGTTGGGGTACGAGGGGGAGGTGGGGCATTAGCGGAAGTTAGAGAAGTCGATGTTCATGCCATCAGGTTGGAGGCTACCCAGACGGAATATAAGGTGTTGTTCCTCCAACCTGAGTGTGGCTTCATCTTTACAGTAGAGGAGGCCGTGGATAGACATGTCAGAATGGGAATGGGATGTGGAATTAAACTGTGTGGCCACTGGGAGATCCTGCTTTCTCTGGCGGACAGAGGGAACAGGTTGCATAAAGACCAAAAGATCCAGGAGCAGAATTATGCCATTCGGCCCATCGAGACTGCCCCGCCATTCCATCATGGCTGCTTTATTCTCTCTCTCTCAACCTCGTTCTCCCCCGCAGCCTTTTGCCGCGGGGATGTCTGATAAGTACGAGGGGTGATTGATAAGTTCGTGGCTGAAGGTAGAAGGAGTCAATTTTAGAAAACCTAGCACATTTATTTTTCAGTATAGTCCCCTCCTACGTTTACACACTTAGTCCAGCGGTCGTGGAGCATACGGATCCCTTCTTTGTAAAGTTGTACACAGCAGGGGTGATTGATAAGTTCGTGGCCTAAGGTAGACGTTATTAACCTCAAACTTTCTGCATTATCACTCAAAGAGTTGAACTGCACGTGCATGTAACAAGAGCGTCTTGGACCTCCAGATGGTCCACAGCAGGGGTGATTGATAAGTTCGTGACCTTGGATAGAAGGAGATGAGATATACAGCTCTCGTTACATGAACGTGCAGTTCAATTCTTTGACTGAAAATGCAGAAAGTCTGAAGTTAAAAACTCATCTCCTTCTACCTTAGGCCACGAAAATATCAATCAGCCCTGCTGTGGACCACTTTCTGGAGGTCCAAGACGCCGACTTCTACAAAGAAGGGATCCGTGTGCTCCACGATCGCTGGACCAAGTGTGTAAATGTAGGAAAAATAAATGTGCTCGGTCTTCTAAAATTGATTCCTTCTGCCTTAGGCCATGAATTTACCAATCACCCCTCGTATGTCCGACGAGCTGATTCTGTCAGCAGGACCGAAGAGCTGATAGTGGACTCCAGGAAGGGTAAGATGAAGGAACACATACCAATCCTCACAGAGGGGTCAGAAGCGGAGAGAGTGAGCAGCTTCAAGTTCCTGGGTGTCAAGATCTCTGAGGATCTAACCTGGCCCCAGCATGTCGATGCAGTCATAAAGAAGGCAAGACAGCAGCCGTATTTTATTAGGAGTTTGAGGAAATTTGATTTTGTCACCTGAAACATTCCCAAATTTCTACAATGGAGAGCATTCTAACTGGCTGCGTCACCATCTGGTATGGGCAGGGGGTGCTAATGCACAGGATCGAAGTAAGCCTCAGAGAGTTGTAATATCAGTCAGCTCCATCATGGGCCTCAGTCTCCGTAGTATCCAAGACATCTTCAAGGAGCCATGCCTCAGGAAGGGAGCGCCCATCATCAATATCTCTGAGGATCTAACTTGCTCCATCAAGGGGGGAAGGGGACATCACCCATGACGTGTCCTCTTCTCACTGCTACCATCAGGGAGGAGGGACAGGAGCCTGAAGACACACATTCAGCGACTCAGGAACAGCTTCTTCCCCTCTGCCATCAGGGAGGAGGTACAGGAGCCTGAAGACACACACTCAGCGACTCAGGAACAGCTTCTTCCCCTCTGCCATCAGGGAGGAGGTACAGGAGCCTGAAGACACACACTCAGCGATTCAGGAACAGCTTCTTCCCCTCCGCCATCAGGGAGGAGGTACAGGAGCCTGAAGACACACACTCAACGATTCAGGAACAGTTGCTTCCCCTCTGCCATCAGGGAGGAGGTACAGGAGCCTGAAGGCACACACTCAACGATTCAGGAACAGCTCCTTCCCCTCTGCCATCAGGGAGGAGGTACAGGAGCCTGAAGGCACACACTCAACGATTCAGGAACAGCTCCTTCCCCCCTGCCATCAGGGAGGAGGTACAGGAGCCTGAAGACACACACTCAGCGATTCAGGAACAGCTCCTTCCCCCCTGCCATCAGGGAGGAGGTACAGGAGCCTGAAGACACACACTCAGCGATTCAGGAACAGCTTCTTCCCCTCTGCCATCAGGGAGGAGGTACAGGAGCCTGAAGACACACACTCAACGATTCAGGAACAGCTTCTTCCCCTCTCCCATCAGGGAGGAGGTACAGGAGCCTGAAGACACACACTCAACGATTCAGGAACAGCTTCTTCCCCTCTGCCATCAGGGAGGAGGTACAGGAGCCTGAAGACACACACTCAACGATTCAGAAACAGCTTCTTCCCCTCTGCCATCCGATTTCTGAGTGGGTCTCGAACCCACGAACACTACCTCACTACTTTTTTTACTTCAACTTTCCCGCTACTGATTTTAACTTAACTATTTCACACAGACACATATATACTTACTGTGATTTAGTTTTTCTTTCCCCCTATATTTACCACGTATTGCTCTGTACTGCTGCCGGGAAGTTAAGAAATTTCACAACGTCTGCCGGTGATCTTAAACGGTGGGATGCACTGCCTGAGTCAGTGGTGGAGGCAGATACACTAGTGAAATCTAAGAGTCGGCTGGGGTGATATACTGCGTCCGGTGCTCCCCATGTGGCCTTTTATATATTGGCGAGACCCGACGCAGACTGAACATCTACACTCTGTCCGCCAGAGAAAGCAGAATCTCTCAGTGGCCACACATTTTAATTCCACATCCCATTCCCATTCTGACATGTCTATCCACGGCCTCCTCTACTGTAAAGATGAAGCCACACTCAGGTTGGAGGAACAACACCTTATATTCTGTCTGGGTAGCCTCCAACCTGATGGCATGAACATTGACTTCTCTAACTTTCGCTAATGTCCCACCTCCCCCTCGTACCCCGTCCGTTATTTATTTTTATACACACATTCTTTCTCCCTCTCTCCTTTTTCTCCCTCTGTCCCTCTCACAATACCCCTTGCCTGTCCTCTGGGTTCCCTCCCCCTTTTCCTCCTCCCTGGACCTCCTGTCCCATGATCCTCTCATATCCCCTTTGCCTATCACCTGTCCAGCTCTTGTCTCCATCCCTCCCCCTCCTGTCTTCTCCTGTCATTTTGGATCTCCCCCTTCCCCTTTCAAATCTCTTACTCACTCTTCCTTCAGTTAGTCCTGACGAAGGGTCTCGGCCCGAAACGTCGACTGTACCTCTTCCTAGAGATGCTGCCTGGCCTGCTGCGTTCACCAGCAACTTTGATGTGTGTTGCTTGAATTTCCAGCATCTGCAGAATTCCTGTTGTTTGAAATTTAAGAGACTGCTAAAGGAATTTAAGGTGGTGGGGGGGTTATATGGGAGGCAGGGTTTAAGGGTCGGCACAACATTGTGGGCCGAAGGGCCTGTACTGTGCTGTACTATACTATGCTCTAAACGCGGTTCTGTTGCGGCGTCGTCCCGTGTCTTGGCGCCGGACCACGATCAAAGCTGGCACTTTGCACATGCGGACGTTATATATATCGAGATATTTTTAAAAGTAAAATTTAACGAGCGGTGCTAAAAAGAGAGCCAGTTTAAAAAAAAGGCGAGTTGGCGATCATCGCCGGTTGATAAACCGGATGGGGAGGAAGCTGTTCCTGAAAGGTCACGGGTGAAGGGGTTAAGGCAGTCACGGACGGCGTGTGGAATCACGCACGCCCGTGCCCAAGACTTTTCAAGAATTCTGCAACTTTCTTTGCACCTTTTTCCCCTTCGCGTAAAAAATGAGAGAGCCAGAGAGATGGGGGATAAATCACCCCGAGAGGCCGCTTTCACGGGAGGGAATTTTACTTCACGCCGCAGCTTTGACCCCCGCCCGTGCTCTTCAGTAAAAACTGCTGCTCTGGGATAATTGAATAACAGACGCTCTGTCGATTCCTGGAAAGCGTTTCAGGTTCTTGGTACAACTAGACAATGCACGCGTGGTTGTGGGAGAGGCCGCCACTACCGTAACTAGCAATGTATGAGACTCTGCAGCCGGACGGCTAGAACCGGCCCGTGGCTTTCAATAGCTTCGGCCGAGGCTCTGCAGACTCCAGTCTCCCGTCTCCCCCACTGTTTGTGACGTTTAGCAGCAGAGGCGCAGAACGAGGGGTCCCGAAGCTTTATTGAGGGTCCCTAACCCCCCCCCCTCCCCATCCCGCAATCTCTCTGACCCACCACCGTCTGGGAGGAGGTGCAGGACGATCAGGACTAGGACTGTCAGACTGGGTGGCAGCTCCTTCCCTCAGGCTGGGAGACTAACGAATACCTTCTCGGGTGTTTCCCATTTGGGTTTGGGAGAGTCCAATCCATACTCGGCGCAGATGTTCCTGTGCACAATTCCTGCAACGCGGTTGTGCCGCTCAGTGCGTGCTGTCCCTGCCTGCATCGTGCACCCTGCTACTACGTGCTGGATGGTTTCAGCAGATTCCTTGTACGGTCTGCACCTTGGCTCTCGTCTGTTATGATGGACCCCTGTTTCTGTTGCTTTCGTGCACAGCCCTTGTGCTACATAGAAACATGGAAAACATACAGCACAATACAGGCCCTTCGGCCCAGAACGCTATGCCGAACATGTCCTTACCTTAGAAATACCTAGGCTTTACCTATAGCCCTCTATTTTTCTAAGCTCCATGTAACCATCCAGGAGTCTCTTAAAAGACCTTATTGTTTCCGCCTCCACCACCGTCACCGGCAGCCCATTCCACGCACTCACCACTCTCCGCGTAAAAAAACTTACCCCCGACATCTCCTCTGTACCTACTTCCAAGCACCTTAAAACTGTGCAGTCTCGTGCTAGCCATTTCAGCCCTGGGAAAAAGCCTCTGACTATCCACACGATCAATGCCTCTCATCATCTTATACACCTCTATCAGGTCACCTCTCATCATCCGTCGCTCCAAGGAGAAAAGGCCGAGTTCACTCAACCTGTTCTCATAAGGCACGCTCCCCAATCCAGGCAACATCCTTGTAAATCTCCTCTGCACCCTTTCTATGGTTTCCACGTCCTTCCTGCAGTGAGGCGACCAGAACTGAGAACGGTTCTCCAAGTGGGGTCTGACCAGGGTCCTGTATAGCTGTAACACATCTGTCCACAAAAACCTCCGGACGAGGATGACAAGAACAAAAAGGGTCATGCCGGCTCAGATGTCACCCGGATTAACAAGGTCCATGCCAATGATTGGGGAAATGGGACCATCTGGTGAGAAATTGGTTTTGTTGTGTGCTGGGGCAGCAGGCTGAGGGTAGCAGACACCAACAGAACCAACAAACTCATTCATAAGGCCAGTGATGTTGTGGGGATGGAACTGGACTCTCTGACGGTGGTGTCTGAAAAGAGGATGCTGTCCAAGTTGCATGCCATCTTGGACAATGTCTCCCATCCACTACATAATGTACTGGGTGGGCACAGGAGTACATTCAGCCAGAGACTCATTCCACCGAGATGCAGCACAGAGCGTCATAGGAAGTCATTCCTGCCTGTGGCCATCAAACTTTACAACTCCTCCCTTGGAGGGTCAGACACCCTGAGCCAATAGGCTGGTCCTGGACTTATTTCCTGGCATAATTTACATATTACTATTTAACTATTTATGGTTCTATTACTATTTATTATTTATGGAGCAACTGTAACGAAAACCAATTTCCCCCGGGATCAATAGTGTATGACTATGACTGTGACTACCAGAATAAGCCATAAATGGACAAGACTGGATATAGATATATATACTCAGAACTGCTTTGCCCACTCCGACTTCAAGCATTCATGCTCAGAGATGCAGTAAACGTCCGGGAGTAAAAATAAAACGATTTCACCACTTCAACAAGTTAGGGGCTACGAAGAATTTGGAGGTATCGGCAATCATCTTGAATTTTGCAATGAAAACGAAGACTTGGAGGATGCAGTTGTCGACAGCATTGTATGAAGGCAGCCCATTGCCTGCACTGAGTGCCTGCGTTGGTTTCGTTCACTAACAGCCAGCCCATCGACGAACACGGCAGTGGACAAATTCCTCCATCGATAACTATTAGGAACTAACACACAGTTTTATCGTATTGTGCTCGTATTGGTAGGTTTTATTTTTATCCATTCATTTACGCGGATGTGGGCGTCACCAGCTAAGTCAGCGTTCATTGCCCATCCCTAGTTGCTCTCGAGTGGTAAGAATGGCTTGCTGGGCCATTTCAGAGGGCATTTAAGAGTCAACCACATCTCTGTGGGTCTGGAGTCACATATGGGCCAGACCAGGTAAGGATGACAGGATTCCTCCCCTAAAGGACATTACTAAACCAGATGGGTTTTTATGACAATCAACGTGGTTTCATGGTCATCAGATAATTTTTTAAATAGAATTCAAATTCACCATCTGCCATGGCAGATTCGAACTTATCTCCCCAGCGTACAACTGGGTCTCTGGATCACTGATCCGGTGGTGATTACCACTACGCCAAATCCCCCAGGAGTGGGGAGAGATGGCGGTGCGAGGGCAGTGCGCGCGGCCACTTTGGTGACGATGTCTGTTATCTGTCAAGTAGGGGACCGTGCACAATCCTGATTTGATGGAGATGGACATGAGAGTACAGGAGGAACATCTGGAGAAACTTCTGAAATACCTGCTTCGCTACCGTTGCTACTGTGCGGTAACCGGAATCTCCGGAGCAGAAGGCCCCGAAATCCTCGGCTTTGTGTGTTTCAGCGGCCGAGGAGAGGTCGAAGGTGCTCGGCAGAGGATGGCGCTCGGGAGGCTGTACCGGAGGGGCTGGTCGGAGGCTCGAAGTTTTCAGACGGATGTACTGAGTGTCGGCCGGGGTCGGCTGCTTCCAAGGCATCAGCAAGTTGACGGTGCCTGGAGGTTTATGGCAGGGAGTTTCTCCCTTTTGCCGCCTGCTATCGGGGACTCGGGAGCTGATCGACTCGGGGACTTGGAGACTTTTTTTAACTGTGCCCATGGTCTGTTCTTCATCAAATTACGGTATTGCTTTGCACTGCTGTAAGTATATGTTATAATTATGTGATTCTGTCAGTGTTAGTCTTTGGTTTGTCCTGTTTTATGTGATATCACTCCGGAGAAACATTGTATCATTTCTTAATGCATGCATGTATTTCTAAATGACAATAAAAGAGGACTGAGAGTTCTCAAAATCTAAAAAAAATCTCTCCTCTCCTTGTGTTCGAATTCATTTAAATACATAATTGGTTTCTCAGTTAAGTGGCAGTTTGACTTCCTTATGCCTTATTAACTGATTCCGTGAAACTTGAGTTAATTAGGGCAGCCACTTAATTGGGCCAAAATGTAACGGTTCCAATGTGTCCCAATTAACCAGAATCCACTCTGTATATACACATTCAGAATCGGGATTATTGTCACCAGCATGTGTCGTGAAATTTGTTAATTTAACAGCAGCAGTTCAATGCAATACTTAATCCAGAAGAAGAATTTTAAAAAGGAAATAATAAATAAATAAATAAATTACAGTATACATATATTGAATAGATTAAAAATCATGCAATAAACAGAAATAATACATATTTTTAAAAGTGAGGTAGTGTCCAAGGGTCCATTTAGGAATCGGATGGCAGAGGGGAAGAAGCTGTTCCTGAATCATTGAGTGTGTGTCTTCAGGCTCCTGTACCTCCTCCCTCATGGCAGAGGGGAAGAAGTTGTTCCTGAATCATTGAGTGTGTGTCTTCAGGCTCCTGTACCTCCTCCCTCATGGCAGAGGGGAAGAAGCTGTTCCTGAATCGCTGAGTGTGTGTCTTCAGGCTCCTGTACCTCCTCCCTGATGGCAGAGGGGAAGAAGCTGTTCCTGAATCGTTGAGTCTGTGTCTTCAGGCTCCTGTACCTCCTCCCTGATGGCAGAGGGGAAGAAGCTGTTCCTGAATCGTTGAGTGTGTGTCTTCAGGCTCCTGTACCTCCTCCCTGATGGCAGAGGGGAAGAAGCTGTTCCTGAATCGTTGAGTGTGTGTCTTCAGGCTCCTGTACCTCCTCCCTGATGGCAGAGGGGAAGAAGCTGTTCCTGAATCATTGAGTGTGTGTCTTCAGGCTCCTGTACCTCCTCCCTGATGGCAGAGGGGAAGAAGCTGTTCCTGAATCGTTGAGTGTGTGTCTTCAGGCTCCTGTACCTCCTCCCTGATGGCAGAGGGGAAGAAGCTGTTCCTGAATCGTTGAGTGTGTGTCTTCAGGCTCCTGTACCTCCTCCCTAATGGCAGAGGGGAAGAAGCTGTTCCTGGATCGTTGAGTGTGTGTCTTCAGGCTTCTGTACCTCCTACCTGATGATAACAGTGTGAAAAGGGCATGCCCTGGGTGCTGGAGGTCCTTAATAATGGACGCTGCCTTTCTGAGACACAACTCCCTGAAGATTCCTGGGTACTTTGTAGGCTAGTGCCCAAGATGGAGCTGACTAGATTTACAACCCTCTGCAGCTTCTTTCAGTCCTGTGCAGTAGCCCCTCCATACCAGACAGTGATGCAGCCTGTCAGAATGCTCTCCATGGTACAACTATAGAAGTTTTTGAGTGTTTTTTTTGACATGTCAAATCTCTCCAAACTCCCAATAAAATATAGCTGCTCTTTATAATGCCTTCTTTATAACTACATCGCTATATGTTGGGACCGGGTTAGATCCTCAGAGATCTTGACACCCAGGAACTTGAAGCTGCTCACTCTCTCCACTTCTGATCCCTCTATGAGGATTGGTATGTGTTCCCTCGTCTTACCCTTCCTGAAGTCCACAATCAGCTCTTTCGTCTTACTGACGTTGAGTGCCAGGTTGTTGCTGTGACACCACTCCACTAGCTGGTATATCTCACTCCTGTACACCCTCTCGTCACCACCTGGGATTCTACCAACAATGTATATATTTCTCCTTGTAATTTCTAGCTGGTTTTTATGCCTCCGCAAAAAAACCCCAGTGATGTCCAGGTTTAAAAACGCAAACAACAGGAATTCTGCAGATGCTGGAAATTCAAGCAACACACATAAAAGTTGCTGGTGAACGCAGCAGGCCAGGCAGCATCTCCAGGAAGAGGTCCTGACGAAGGGTCTTGGCCTGAAATGTCGACAGTCCTGATGAAGGGTCTCGGCCTGAAACGTCGACTGCACCGCTTCCTAGAGATGCTGCCTGGCCTGCTGCGTTCACCAGCAACTTTTATGTGTGATGTCCGGGTTGATGCTTTTTTTGCCGCTGGGAGAGGAGATGCATGGCTTTGGGGTTCTAAGATTTTTCTGTCATTGATTCTCTGGGGCTTTCTCTCTGTTGGGTGGACATCTGTGAAGAGTACGAATTTCAGGTTGTGAATTCTCTGCTGTTAAGCGGAACCATCTGAACCATCAGACGATAGATTCAGTTCCTGTGATGGCCTGGTTACTGTCTCATCAGAGTGACAAGCCGATGTCGATGCATGGTGACTGTGCGGCCTGGGGGCTGGGTGACACACACGCAGGGTGCTGGGTGATCGTCGCCACGGTGACCGCTCGCTGTTTACGCAGAAACGACCGCCACCTCACAGCAGCCCGAGAAGCTCACCGCCGTCAGTCCCTGCCTGGATCCTGGAGCAGCAGCCCAACGGCCCAACAGCCCGTGACCCCCTCTCCCTGCCCACAGAAGGGGAATACCCAGCGTGGAAGATCACACAGCGCCACTGCGAGGAGGCAGCTGAGCCTCCGCAGGACTGCCTCGAGTCCGGGAGACTCATCCGTGTCTATCTCAGCAAGTACGTTACAGACTTCATCAGCAAGGATGTCGGCAGCCTCCGTCAGTCAGGGTCGACCACGGACTTGGCACCCCCAGCTGTCTACGTGATACGCGAGCCAGGACGGTACGATGCGGAGAGCAAGCTGTTGCCCGTGTAACAGGCTCCCCCTCTCCACGCAGCCGATGGACCCAAAGGAACGGCAGAGACCTGATACAGTTCGGCACTGGGAGTTGCTGAGGTCAACGTAGGACTGCCTCAGGGAATCCAGCCCCGGATTTTTCCCTCGGAGTTCACTCCCAAAGCCTTCCCCAAGAGTGGGTCTAGACGCAAGGCGGCAGGAGGTTTTTGAGATCAGAGTTTTCCTTCTCCTCGATAAGCAGATGAGCTCCATTCGCCCAAAGCGACTGGTTTTAAGGCGCCAGTAACCCGCCTTTGCCCCTTCTCCTGTCAGTAGACACGGTTCCTCCGGGCTTAGTAGCTAAACCACACGTGAAGGCCGAGAGCTGGACTTGGTTGTCAGAGGCTGTTTGAGACGCACGCCAATGGGAGCATTTAGATTATGAGGACACTCAGTCCTCTTTTATTGTCATTTAGTAATGCATGCATTAAGAAATGATACAATATTTTTTCCAGAATGACATCACAGAAACACATGACAAACCAAGACTGAAGAACTGACAAAAACCACATAATTATAACATATAGTTACAACAGTGCAAAGCAATACCGTAATTTGATAAGAACAGACCATGGGCACAGTAAAAGTCTCAGAGTCTCTCGAAAGTCCCATCACCTCACGCAGACGGTGAACCTCCAGCGCTGCAAACTTGTCGATGCAGCATCCCGGAAGCACCCGACCACAGTCCGACTCCGAGTCCATCCGAAAAACTCTGAGCCTCCGACCAGCTCTCCGACACCAAGCACCGAGCACCATCTCTGCTGAGTGCTTCGACCCTGGCCCCGGCAACAGGCGATACACAAAGCTGAGGATTTGGGGCCTTCCCCTCCGGAGATTCTCGATCTCACAGTAGCAGCGGCAGCGAAATAGGCATCTCAGAGGTTACTCCAGATGTTCCTCCGTGCTCTCACAGCTGTCCCCATCAAATCAGGATTTTGCACGGTATCCTACTTCACAAATACGATAGCAATTCGGAACGGCCGCGCGCGCTGCGTCGCACCACCATCTCCTCCCTCCACCTTATTTCATAGGTAGTGGGAGCTTGTCCCCGTCACTACCTCTCCCTCTCACAACCTGAAGGACGGCTGTAGAAGGCTGTATACTGAAGCAGACAGCCTGGGTTGTCCCCCTGCCAGGAACCAACAATAAATCCAGATCTGCTTCCTCCTGAGAGTCAGGTCTGGGATGTTGAGGTCGGGTGACCCTGACCTGTACAGGAAACCGAGGCGTGGCCGCCTTGAAAGCTGTCAGGGATGGCAAGAGACTGTAGCAGATCAAACCACAGCCCTGGAGCAGCTGTAAATTGTGGCAGGGCCTACGCACTATAACAGGCCTCGAGGTGGGCCTCAGGGAATGGCTGGAAACGGTGCTGCCTTCCCCCGACGACCACAATGCACCCTGTTCACATTCCAAACAGAACAGAGAACAGAGAACGCAGTAAAGGCCATTCGGCCCACAATGTTGTGCCAACCTTTCAACCGACGTCCAAGATCAATCTAGCCCTTCCCCTTCTACACAGCCCTCCAGCTTTCTCTCTAAGAGCCTCGTTAATGTCCCGAATGGATCGGCCCCGACCACCCCACCCCGAGCAGGGTGTTCCACGTACTCACCGTAAGACCATAAGATACAGGAGCAGAATTAGGCCATTCGGCACATCGAGTCTGCTCCACCATTCCAATATGGCTGAGCCATTTTCCCTCTGAGCCCCCAATCTTCTCATATCTATTCATTCCTTGACAAATCAAGAAACTATTCACCTTTGCTTTAAATACACCCAATGACTTGGCCTCCACAGCCGTCTGTGACGGTGAATCTCACAGATTCACCACCGTCTGGGTCAAGAAATCCCTCCTCATCTCTGTTCTAATTGGACATCCCTCTGTTCTGATTCCTCTGGTCCTAGACTCCCCCACTACAGGAAACATCCTCTCCACATCCACTCTATCTGTGTCCTCTGGTCCTAGACTCCCCCACTATAGGAAACATCCTCTCCACATCCACTCTATCTGTGTCCTCTGGTTCTAGACTCCCCCACTACAGGAAACATCCTCTCCACATCCACTCTATCTGTGTCCTCTGGTCCTAGACTCCCCCACTATAGGAAACATCCTCTCCACATCCACTCTATCTGTGTTATCTGGTCCTAGACTCCCCCACTATAGGAAACATCCTCTCCACATCCACTCTATCTGTGTCCTCTGGTCCTAGACTCCCTCACTATAGGGAACATCCTCTCCACATCCACTCTACCTGGGCTTTTCAGTATTCGATAGGTTTCAATGAGATTCCCCTGCCGCCCGCCCCCGTCATTCTTCCAAACTCCAGTGAGTACAGGCCCAGAGCCATCAAACATTAACCCTTTCATTCCACAGATCATTCTCACAAACCTCCTCTGCACCCTCTCCAGTTTCAGCGCAGCCTTTCCAAGATGATGGGCCCAGAACTGCTCACAGTCCTCAAAGTGCCTGTGTAAACCTCTGGTTCCCAAGCTCTGTTTGGGTTATTAACTTCCTTGGAGCAATTGAACTGAAATGTTTAGTAATTCCGAACCATACATCTGATTATGAGGGAGACGGTGGGAGCCCAAGAGCTGCGAGTCTGAGTGAGTTCCTTGCTGAGGTGTGCCTCTACAGTGTTGTCACATTCCGATGCTGCACTCCATGTTATACTTTTGCACATAACCCAAAACAAGAAGGGTCTACAAGAACGGTCAGAGCAGCGTGACTGAGTGTGTCCCGGTGGCCTGTGCCCAGACCAGTTCACATTGACCTCATCATGATACGTGTCTGCCCTGGTTTTGCTCACCACACAAACACGGCAGGATGCATCAGCAAGGGAGATGAGGCTGAGTACAGGGCTATGGTAGGAAACTTTGTCACATGGTGTGAGCAGAATTATCTGCAGCTTAATGTGAAAAAGACTAAGCAGCTGGTGGTAGACCTGAGGAGAGCTGAGGTGCCGGTGACGCCTGTTTCCATCCAGGGGGTCAGTGTGGACATGGTGGAGGATTACAAATACCTGGGGATACGAATTGACGATAAACTGGACTGGTCAAAGAACACTGAGGCTGTTTACAAGAAGGGTCAGAGCCGTCTGTATTTCCTGAGGAGACTGAGGTCCTTTAACATCTGCCAGACGATGCTGAGGATGCTCTACAAGTCTGTGGTGGCCGGTGCGATCATGTTTGCTGTTTTGTGCTGGGGCAGCAGGCTGAGGGTAGCAGACACCAACAGAATCAACAAACTCATTCGTAAGGCCAGTGATGTTGTGGGGACGGAACTGGACTCTCTGACGGTGGTGTCTGAAAAGAGGATGCTGTCCAAGTTGCATGCCATCTTGGACAATGTCTCCCATCCACTACATAATGTACTGGGTGGGCACAGGAGTACATTCAGCCAGAGACTCATTCCACCGAGATGCAACACAGAGCATCATAGGAAGTCATTCCTGCTTGTGGCCATCAAACTTTACAACTCCTCCCTTGGAGGGTCAGACACCCTGAGCCAATAGGCTGGTCCTGGACTCATTTCCTGGCATAATTTACATATTACTATTTAACTATTTATGGTTTTATTACTATTTAATTATTTATGGAGCAACTGTAACGAAAACCAATTACCCCCGGGATCAATATGACTATGACTATGACTAAAACTAATGATTTACACCAAGAATGTGTAATCAGCAACATATTTACAAGATTACTCAAATTTTACTCACAGCACTAACCTTATCGACCTACCCTCTACAACATTATTATCACACCTTGGAAGTATCTTCTCCTTGGGAGTAGGTACAGAGGAGATGTCAGGGGTAAGTTTTTTACACAGAGAGTGGTGAGTGCGTGGAATGGGCTGCCGGCAATGGTGGTGGAGGTGGAAATGTTAGGGTCTTTTAAGAGACTCCTAGATGGCTACATGGAGCTTAGAAAAATTGAGGGCTATGGGTAACGCCTGGGTAGTTCTAAGGTGAGGACATGTTCGGCACAGCTTTGTGGGCCGAAGGGCCTGTATTGTGCTGTATGTTTTCCATGTTTCTATGTAGCACAAGGGCTGTGCACGAAAGCAACAGAAACAGGGGTCCATCACACCAGACGAGAGCTGAGTGCAGACCGTACCAGGAATCTGCTGAAACCGTCCAGCACGTAGTAGCAGGGTGCACGATGCAGGCAGGGACAGCATGCACTGAGCGGCACAACCGAGTTGCAGCAATTGTGCACAGGAACATCTGCGCCAAGTGGACAAGGGAGTCGTGTAGGGAGCGATCCCTGCGGAATGCAGAGGGGGGGGGGAGGGAAAGATGTGCTTAGTGGTGGGATCCCGTTGGAGGTGGCGGAAGTTACGGAGAATAATACGTTGGACCCGGAGGCTGGTGGGGTGGTAGGTGAGGACCAGGGGAACCCTATTTCTAGTGGGGTGGCAGGAGGATGGAGTGAGAGCAGATGTACGTGAAATAGGGGAGATGCGTTTAAGAGCAGAGTTGATAGTGGAGGAAGGGAAGCCCCTTTCTTTAAAAAAGGAAGACATCTCCCTCGTCCTAGAATGAAAAGCCTCATCCTGAGAGCAGATGCTCCCTTGTCCATTTGTCCCCCCCATCCCTCCCCACTGATCTCCCTCCTGGCACTTATCTGTGTAAGCGGAACAAGTGCTACACATGCCCTTACACTTCCTCCCTTACCACCATTCAGGGCCCCAAACAGTCCTTCCAGGTGAGGCAACACTTCACCTGTGAGTCGACTGGGGTGATATACTGCGTCCGGTGCTCCCGATGTGGCCTTTTATATATTGGCGAGACCTGACGCAGACTGGGAGACCGCTTTGCTGAACATCTACGCTCTGTCCGCCAGAAAAAGCAGGATCTCCCAGTGGCCACACATTTTAATTCCACATCCCATTCCCATTCTGACATGCCTACACGACATGTCTATCCACAGCCTCCTCTACTGTAAAGATGAAGTCACACTCAGGTTGGAGGAACAACACCTTATATTCCATCTGGGTAGCCTCCAACCTGATGGCATGAACATCGACTTCTCTAACTTCCGCTAATGCCCCACCTCCCCCTCGTACCCCATCCGTTATTTATTTTTATACACACATTCTTTCTCTCACTCTCCTTTTTCTTCCTCTGTCCCTCTTGCCCATCCTCTGGGTTCCCCCCCCCCCTTGTCTTTCTTCCCTGACCTCCTGTCCCATGATCCTCTCATATCCCTTTTGCCAATCACCTGTCCAGCTCTTGGCTCCATCCCTCCCCCTCCTGTCTTCTCCTATCATTTTGGATCTCCCCCTCCCCCTCCAACTTTCAAATCCCTTACTAGCTCTTCCTTCAGTTAGTCCTGACGAAGGGTCTCGGCCTGAAACGTCGACTGCACCTCTTCCCAGAGATGCTGCCTGGCCTGCTGCATTCACCAGCAACTTTGATGTGTGTTGCTTGAATTTCCAGCATCTGCAGAATTCCTATTGTTCACTAGGATGCTGCCTGGATTAGAGAGGCTGCAGAAGAGATTCACCAGGATGTTAAATAGATTGGAGAGCACGTCTTATGAGGAGAGGTTGAGCGAGCTCAGGCTTTTCTCTTTGGAGCGAAGGAGGGTGAGAGGAGACTTGATAGAGGTGTACAAGATGATGGGAGGCATAGATTGAGTGGACAGACAGAGAATTTTTTCCAGGGTGGAAATGGCTAATAACCGGGGGCATAATTTTAAGACGAATGGAGGAACGTATAGGAAGGGATGTCAGGGGTAAGTTTTTCTTTACACATGGAGAGCAGTGGGTGTGTGGAACGCCCTGCCAGAGGTGCTGGTAGAGGCTGATACATTAGGGATATTGAAGAGACTCTGAGATAGACACATGGATGATAGGAAAAACGGAGAGTTATGTGGGAGGGAAGGGTTAGATTGATCTTAGAGTTGGTCAAAAGGGCTGGTACAAGATTGTGGGCCGAAGGGCCTGTACAATGCTGCAATGTTTTACGTTGCAAAGGCTCACGGGCCGGTAGGCTAATCGGGCGAGATGGGTGTCATCAGGCAGCCTGGAATCACTGGGGGGGCGCGGAGGTGGGGGTGTTGTATCTCCAAATATCGACAAGGATAGGAGAGGGACGGGCTGCCTTGGGCCGGGTGCGGGCAGGCAGGACGAGCTTACTGCCCTGACCAAGCGCCTGGTCCGGGAATTGCGGCCAGAAACGCCTTGCAACACCCTACAAATGGCTGGGAGGATCATTGGGGTCCGCCCAAGATATTCATCAGGAGCGCTGTCGGACGCAGGGCCCTTAGTATTGTCAGTGATCCCTCCCGTCCGTCCAGCAATCTCTTTGACCTCCCCCCCCAGGCAGGAGGTCCAACAATCTCTTTAACACCCTTCACCACCAGGCAGAAGCTACTCTAGGCATTACGACAAGACCTGTTAGGAGGGGAAGCAGCTTCTTCACACCAACAACCCCCTGGGGCCGTGGGACGACTGAACTCCCCGCCACCACCCAGGTCTCATCACGCAGAGTCAGACAGTTTACTTTTAAACTTCTGTCGTAGATTACACCTTACTGTTTGTTAATTTATTTGTGGTGATACTGCCTTGCGTGTGAGCTATACGTTCAAAGTATGTTCACTATGTACAACCTCCAGGCAGCCACCGAACGAAAGGGTCCGATAGGACCCATCGAAAACAGACCGTCAAACACCCAGTGCCCAGAACAAGGGGATATGAAAAAACCACAAGTCTTGCCAACAATAAAAGTAAGCGGATAACTTTCAGAACTGAAGCTCCTGAAGGTGAGGCCGGAGCCACGAAGCCGGTCACAGCCGCTTCAGGAGACCGGTAGATGCGGGCCGCGGGGCGGGGGGGGGGGGGGGCTCGGTCCAGCGCCCAGAGACGTGCGAACCTCGCGGGGCATCCAGCCGAACTCCAGCACCCCGCCACCCCCCCCCCCCGCCAACCTTTCCTATTAATTCGGCCAAACCCGAGGCCCTTCCTCGCCCTCAGCACCGGCCCTGTCGCTCTGATGCGCTCTCAGGCCCGGGACCCGCCGCCTCGACTCGGCCCCATCCCCGACCTTTCCCATTCGGCCCTGGTCTTCAGCCGGTCCCGCCTGGGCTCGTCCCTCACTTCTCTGCCCAGGCCCTGCCACCTTGACACTGCCTTGCCCCAGCTCCTGCCGCCCCCAACCGCCTCGTAAGTCAGCAGCCGAAACACCGGCTCGCTCCCGCCGCAAACCGCCCTGCGCCTTCGAGCTTTCAGCTCGCACTGCGTTAAAGAAAAACAGAACGCCGGTTCGTACGGGCCGGTTCAGGAGCCGGGCTCCGAAAGGCGATTGATTGCCGCGATCGTGATCAGTAAAGGAGCTACGAGTTGTGTTTGCCACCAGCAGGTCGTCGCCGCGTTTCACACCGGCCCCCTCTCGAACTGTATTCGTGGTGCACGTTGTTTCGTTTGGCGGTGTACGCGCAGAGTCGGGTGACGATAAAGTGAACTCGGAGGGAAATTGCGGGAGGGGGGCTGTTGCTGTGTGTGGCCTCCCCCACCTCCAACCCCGGTCCTAAGTGACGACGCGGACATTCCGCACCTGTTGCCGCTGGTGTGTGTTGTGTCTGGGTTTGCGGTCGCTGGGATCTGATCGGATGACGGCGGGGATCGGATCAGGTAACGATGAAGGCACGTTTCTCAGGAACCACGGCCGGGACAAGGTCGGCGCTCCCTGTGGCTGCGTTGAGGGGGCGGGGAAGGGGACAACAGTGAGGAAGGATGCGGCGGCAGACTGGGGGCGCCGCGGTTAGCGCAGGCCTGTTACAGATCGGGGCGTTCCGGAGTTTGGAGTCACGCGCGTCCCCGTGGAACGCGCGGGTTTGCTCCGGGCGCTCCGGTTTCCCCTCCACCTCCCCCCACCCCCACACAGATCAAAGACCTACCGGCCAATGTTCCCTCTAATTTGTAATGACCAGTTTGCGCAAAAAAGAAACCTTCTGCTCTGCAGTTTTTTAAACTTTTGGCCCGCTGACGACCACACGTGCGCACTGAATTTTATACAGAGAGGTATTCGTATTAATAGCGAGCAAAAACACCGTGAATAAGAACTTTGATCTCCTCTGGGTTTTGATCGTTTTCGCTCTCGTTCGCCTGTGCTCTCACAAAACACACCTACCAGGCCTGTAGCGGGTGATGAAGGATTTCCTCGCCGGAGCTTTTGCTCACCGTCCATGTGTGATTTGCTCGCTAGGTGATGCCTTAAAAAGTTTCCAAATATTGTATCGTTCCACTTCTTCCCGCTCGCAAATTCTCCAGCAACTTCTGCGTGGTGACAATACACACACGGGTAACACCATTTTCTGTAATGTACGTAAATATTTCCTGTAGCTGCGCGTTCCTGACCTCATGAGCTTTCGGAGTAGCAGTTTCTACTGTTTTATTAACCCATTCCGCTTTAAAAGAACGAGCGGTTCTTCACGGTCTTTGCTTCTTTGGAATTCGACACAGCGAATCAATCATTTCTTCAATAAAAACCAGTATCAACGAGCCAGTTCTGAAATCTGCAGACAAATCATCACAAACCCCACATTGTCAACACCGTCCGTGTGAGTAACCGGAAAAGGGAAATGTGACGGTGTACGATCGTGAAACATCCTTAACTTGCTGACGAGCTGGAGGGTGACAACCTTTCGTGCGCGGTTTAAATTCCCTTGCGCGCTCGCTCGTAGCAAATTCCCTCGGCGCGCACTTGAGAGGTTCCTGCGTGTAGGTTCACGGGCCAGTGTGGGTTGTCCTGTGATTAGTTTTAGGGTTGAGCCGGGCGGCCTGTTCTGCAGCTGTATCTCTACAAATTGAAAATTAAAAAATGGTACGAGTTGCCTGCACCCCACAGCCGAATCGTGTCAGCGTAATCCGGAGCAGGCGGTGCTCCCGACCCGGACTCCTCGACGTTGCTCAGTTGCGAGGGAGGGCGGGTCCATTCCGTCGAGCACCTCCGCACTCTCCACGGCAAAAAAAAACGCGGGACGTCGCGGAGGCCAGACGCTTTAATTCTCCCCCGCAATCCCCGATCCAGAATGTCGGTCCGGGGCCTCCTCACGGGCCACAATGAGGCCGCCCTCAGGGCGGAGGAGCAGCACCTTATATATCGTCCGCGTCAGCGACCAACGCAGTCCGGGGGATGTGCCGGGGCCTCCGCTCCAGCAGGTCTCTGGACTGTCGGGAGGAAACCCTCGCGGTCACGGGGGGGAGGGTGGAGAGAGCGTACAAATTCCTCCCGGGCAGCGGCGGGTAACTGAGCCCCGATCGGCGATCCCTCCGGCCCACGATATTGTGCCAACCTACACCAAGATCAGTCTAACCCTCCCCTCCCACACAACGCTCCATTTTTTCTATCACCCACGTGCCTACCTAAGAGGCTATAAAATGTCCCCAATGTATCTGCCTCTACCACCACCCCTGGCAAGGTGTTCCACACACCCACCACGCTCTGTATAGGGAAAATAACCGCTGACATCTCCCCCTATACTTTCCTCCAATTGCCTTAAAATTATGCCCCCCCCCCTTGCGTTAGCCATTTCTGCCCCTGGAGATGAAGCTGTCCGCTCGATCTGTGCCTCTTGCCGTCTTTTACACCCCTATCAAGTCACCTCTCATCCTCCTTCGCTCCAAAGAGAAAAGTCCAAGATCACTCAACCCATCATCATAAAGACACTCTCTCTAATTCAGGTAGAGTCCTGGTGAATCTCCTCTGCACCCTGTCTAATTCAGGCAGCATCCTGGTGAATCTCCTCTGCACTGTCTCTAATCCAGGCAGCATCCTAGTGAATCTCCTCTGCGCCCTCTCTAATCCAGACAGCATCTTGGTGAATCTCCTCTGCACCTCTCTAATCCAGGCAACATCCTGTTAAATCTCCTCTGCACCGTCTCTAATCCAGGCAGCATCCTGGTGAATCTCCTCTGCACCTTCTCTAATCCAGGCAGCATCCTGTAAATCTTCTCTGCACCCTTTCTAATCCAGGCAGCATCCTGGTGAATCTCCTCTGCACCGTCTCTAATCCAGGCAGCATCCTGGTGAATCTCCTCTGCACCTTCTCTAATCCAGGCAGCATCCTGGTGAATCTCCTCTGCACCCTCTCTAATCCAGGCATCACCCTCTCTAATCCAGGTAGCATCCCGTTAAATCTCCTCTACACCCTCTCTAATCCAGGCAGCATCCTGGTGAATCTCCTCTGCACCCTTTGTAATCCAGGCAGCATCCTGGTGAATCTCCTCTGCACCCTCTCTAATCCAGGCAGCATCCTGGTAAATCTCCTCTGCACCCTCTCTAATCCAGACAGCATCTTGGTGAATCTCCTCTGCACCTCTCTAATCCAGGCAGCATCCTGGTGAATCTCCTCTGCACTCTCTCTAATCCGGGCAGCATCCTGGTAAATCTCCTCTGCACCCTCTCTAATCCAGGCAGCATCCTGGTGAATCTCCTCTGCGTCCTCTCTAATCCAGGCAGCATCCTGGTGAATCTCCTCTGCACTCTCTCTAATCCGGGCAGCATCCTGGTAAATCTCCTCTGCATGCTCTCTGAAGTTTCCACATCCCTCACACAATGAGGTGACCAGAAATGAACACAATACTCCAGGTGTGGTCTGACCAGGGTTTTACAGTGCTGCAATATTATCTGTGGTTCTACACACCCCACCACATTCTGTGTAGAAAAAAATAATACCTCTGACATCCCTCCCTATATGTCCCTCCAATCACCTTAAAATCCAAAGCACAAAGGATTCTGCAGATGCTGGAATTTCAGAGCAACACATACACACACACACACACACACACACAAAATGCTGGAGGAAATGAGAGGGCCGGGCAGCACCTATGGAGAGGGATAAAATGTTGACGGTTCAGGCTGAGACCCTTCATCAGGACTGCAATAGAAGGGTCTCGGCCTGAAACGTCGACTGGTTTTTCTCCTTCCGTAGATGCTGCCTGACCTGCTGAGTTTCTCCAGCAGTTTGTGTGTGTTACCTTAAAATCATTCCCCCCTTGCATTAGCCAGTTGCACACTGGGGAAAAAGGTCCTGGCTGTGTGCTCGATCATCTTGTACATCAAGTTATGGGCACTTACATTTTTGTGTGTGTGTGTGTGTGTGTGTGTGTGTGTGTGTGTGTGTGTGTGTGTGTGTGAGTGTGTGAGTGAGTGTGCTGTGTGTTTGTTCTCTGTGTGTGTGTGTGACTGTGTGTGTGAGTGTGTGAGTGAGTGTGCTGTGTGTTTGTTCTCTGTGTGTGTGTGACTGTGTGTGTGAGTGAGTGTGCTGTGTGTTTGTTCTCTGTGTGTGTGCTGTCTGTGTGTGACTGTGTGTGTGACTGTGTGTGTTGTCTGTGTGTGTGAGTGTCTGTGTGTGTGCTGTCTGTGTGTGTCTGTCTGTGTGAGTGTGTGTGAGAGTGTGTATGTGTCTGTGTGTGCTTGTGAGTGCATGTGTGCTGTCTGTGTGTGTGAGTATGTCTGTGTGTCTGAGTGTGTATTGTCTGTGTGTGTGTGAGAGTGTGTATGCTGTCTGTGTGTGTGTGTGTTTGCTGTCTGAGTGTGTGTCTGTGTCTGTGTGTGTCTGTGTGTTTGAGTGTGTGCTGTCTGTGTGAGTGTGTGTATCTGTGTGTGTCTGAGTCTGTGAGAGTGTGTGTCTGTGTCTGAGTCTGTGTGAGTGTGTGTGTCTGTGTGTTTGAGTGTGTATTGTCTGTGTGTGTGTGTGTGAGAGAGTGTGTATGCTGTATGTGTGTGTGCTGTCTGAGTGTGTGTCTGTGTCTGAGTGTGTGCTGTCTGTGTCTGTCTGAGTCTGTGTGAGTGAGTGTATGTGTGTGTGTGTGTGTCTGAGTCTGTGTGAGTATGTGTGTGTGTGTGTGTGTGTGTCTGAGTCTGTGTGAGTATGTGTGTGTGTGTGAGTGTGTGTGTCTGAGTCTGTGTGAGTGTGTGTGTGTGTGTCTGAGTCTGTGTGTGTGTGTGTGTGTGTGTGTGTGTGAGTGTGTGTGTGTGTGTGTGTGTGTGTGTGTCTGTGTCTGTGTGTGTGTGTGTGTGTGTGAGTGTGTGTGTCTGAGTCTGTGTGTGTGTGTGTGTGTGTGTCTGAGTCTGTGTGAGTATGTGTGTGTGTGTGAGTGTGTGTGTCTGAGTCTGTGTGTGTGTGTGTGTGTGTGTGTGTGTGTGTGTGTGTGTGTGTCTGAGTCTGTGTGTGTGTGTGTGTGTGTGTGTCTGAGTCTGTGTGTGTGTGTGTGTGTGTGTGTGTGTGAGTGTGTGTGTGTGTGTGTGTGTGTGTGTGTGTCTGAGTCTGTGTGAGTCTGTGTGAGTGTGTGTGTGTGTGTGTGTGTCTGAGTCTGTGTGAGTATGTGTGTGTGTGTGAGTGTGTGTGTCTGAGTCTGTGTGTGTGTGTGTGTGTGTGTGTCTGAGTCTGTGTGTGTGTGTGTGTGTGTGTGTGTGTGTGTGTGAGTGTGTGTGTGTGTGTGTGTGTGTGTGTGTCTGTGTCTGTGTGTGTGTGTGTGTGTGAGTGTGTGTGTCTGAGTCTGTGTGTGTGTGTGTGTGTGTGTGTCTGAGTCTGTGTGAGTATGTGTGTGTGTGTGAGTGTGTGTGTCTGAGTCTGTGTGTGTGTGTGTCTGAGTCTGTGTGTGTGTGTGTGTGTGTGTGTGAGTGTGTGTGTGTGTGTGTGTGTGTCTGAGTCTGTGTGAGTATGTGTGTGTGTGTGAGTGTGTGTGTCTGAGTCTGTGTGTGTGTGTGTGTGTGTGTGTGTGTGTGTGTGTGTGTGTGTGTGAGTGTGTGTGTGTGTGTGTGTGTGTGTGTCTGAGTCTGTGTGTGTGTGTGTGTGTGTGAGTGTGTGTGTGTGTGTGTGTGTGTGTGTGTGTGTGTGTGTGTGTCTGAGTCTGTGTGAGTCTGTGTGTGTGTGTGTGTGTGTGTTCTATTCTGAGTCTGAAGGCTCTGAGAGATTTGTGAAGTGAGAGCAATCAGTCACTTCACAGAACGTGGACCAGTCCAGCACAGGAACACGACCTTCGACCCACAATGTTGTGTCCGACCAATTGAATTAGCAATCAAATGACCAACTCAGCTATCCCTTCAGTCTATACAAAGTCCAAATCCTTCCATTTTCCTCCAATCCGCGTGCTTGTCTGAGCGCATCTCTTCAATGTCCCACGTGTACCCGCCTCTCCCACCCGCCACTCTGTGTGTAAAGAAAAACTTGCCGCTCACAGGTCTCCTTTGAAGTTACCCCTCTCCCTGTCCTATCGACCCCTCCATCAGGTCTCCCGCAGCGCTCCAGGGGAAAACAAGCCAAGTTTGCCTGATCTCACCAGCGCTTATACAGGGCGGCGGCTCGTAGCTGCGAAGTTACGGCAGCGCCCTGCACATGGATCTCCGGCCAAGCTCTGTTTATTAGCGGAGACGGAGCGCGGTGAGGCGGGCGAGGTTCCCCTGCACGGGCACTGCGGTCTGAGAGAGGCCACCCCACCGTGCCGCGGCAGCAAGCGGCCAGATGTACCAGGTACTCTCTCTCTCTCTCAAAGTTTGTTAAATTTCTCAGCGTTGCTGTTAATGGCGAGGAACTGGGAGCTCGCTGCCTCGGTGTTCTGCCTGGATCCCGGCGAACCGGGGCAGCGGCTCGCCAAAGTGCGGGGGGGGAAAAAACCCTGTTGATGCCGTTCCTGGATGGAGCTCGAACTGGAAGTGGGTTCCGGCAGCTTTTTTAAAGGGGGCAGGTCGGTCCTTTAACTTGTGAAGCTGAAAGGGGGGGAGGAGAGTTGTTTATGGAGGGCGGCAGCAGGGTCTGCAAAGCACCTACCCCAGGTCACGAGTCGCCCCCCCTGGGTGAGTTGACCCGGGTGTCAGGGTCAGGAGTGAATCAGGCGTCAACTCGAGTCAAAAGGTCAAGTTTATTGTCATTTGAGTAGAGGTGTAAACACAGGAGTGCCCGTAACACATGGTGACTCGTGAAGGCGAGGATAAAATCTGCGGATGATTCACACATAAGTAACAAATTGAAAGAGCATTAGTATTAAATATTGTCAGGTACGGAACAGATTAATCAGTGATACTTAAACAGGACAGTAGGTGCCGGAGTAGGCCGTTCGGCTCTTCCGAGCCAGCACCGCCATCAGGACTGGTGATCCACGATCGGTACCCCGCTCCTGCCTTCTCCCCGTATCCCTTCACTCCGCTTCGAATGCGACTTGGCAGCGAGTTCAGAAGCTTAGTAGCCTGAGGGGGTGGGAGTGGGGGAGAGAAACTGTTCCCCACCCTGACCGTTCCTGTCTGTACGCATCGGAGTCTCCTGCCCGATGGTAGAAAGTCAAAGAGGACTCCGGATGGATGGGTGGGATCCTGGATAATACTAAGGGCCCTGCTCCTGGTGAATGTCCCCGGTGGAGGGTAGGGAGACCCCTGTGATCCTCTCGGCCGTTCTCGCAGTCCTTTGTAGGGATTCTGGTCCGACGCTCGGCCGCTCCCGTACCAGGTGGAGATGCAACTTGCCAGGACGCTCTCAGTGGTGTGCCTGTAAACCACAGGGAAGATAGGGGTGGGGGCGGGGGGCGCGGGTCGGGGGTGTGGAAGTCTCGCTTGTCTCAATCTCCTCAGGAAGTGTTGGAGGTGTTGTGGATAGTGTGGAGGGCTGTCAGAGGTTGCAGCGGGACATTGATAGGATGCAAAACTGGGCTGAGAAGTGGCAGATGGAGTTCAACCCAGATGAGTGTTGCCTGGGTTTCATCTCCTAATTTGCAGAGAAGGGTTGAACAAGTTAGGTCTTTATTCTTTGGAGCGTAGAAGGTTGAGGGGGGACTTGATAGAGGTGTTTAAAATTATGAGGGGGATTGATAGAGTTGACGTGGATAGGCTTTTTCTATTGAGAGTGGGGGAGATTCAAACAAGAGGACATGAGTTGAGAGTTAAAGGGCAAAAGTTTAGGGGTAACATGAGGGGCAACTTCTTTACTCAGAGAGTGGTAGCTGTGTGGAACGAGCTTCCAGCAGAAGTGGTTGAGGCAGGTTCGATGTTGTCATTTGAAGTTAAATTGGATAGATATATGGACAGAAAAAGAATGGAGGGTTATGGGCTGAGTGCAGGTCGGTGGGACGAGGTGAGAGTAAGAGTTCGGCCCAGACTAGAAGGGCCAAGATGGCCTGTTTCCATGCTGTAATTGTTATATGGTTATATGAGTGTGCGGTGATTCATTTTGGTAGGTCAAATATGATGGCAGAATATAGTATTAATGGTAAGACTCTTGGCAGTGTGGAGGATCAGAGGGATCTTGGGGTCCGAGTCCATAGGACACTCAAAGCAGCTGCACAGGTTGACTCTGTGGTTAAGAAGGCATACGGTGTATTCGCCTTCATCAATCGTGGGATTGACTTTAAGAGTTGAGAGGTAATGTTGCAGCTATAGGACCCTAGTCAGACCCCACTTGGAGTACTGTACTCACTGCAGGAAGAATGTGGAGACCATAGAAATGGTGCAGAGGAGATTTACAAGAATGTAAACACATCCCGACATGAGGAAATCTGCAGATGCTGGAAATTCAAGCAACACACACAAAATGCTGGTGGAATGTAGCAGGCCAGGCAGCATCTATAGGAAGAGGTACAGTCCACATTTTGGGCTGAGACCCTTCATCGGGACTTACTGAAAAAAGAGATAGTAAGAGATTTGACAGTGGTCGTGTGGGCCCTGAGGCTCCTGTACCTCCTTCCTGATGGTTGAGGGGTAATAACTGTTCCTGAACCTGGTGGTATGGGACCTGAGTCTCCTGTACCTCCTTCCTGATGGTTGAGAGGTAATAACTGTTCCTGAACCTCGTGGTGTGGGTCCTGAGGCTCCTGTACCTCCTTCCTGATGGTTGAGGGGTAATAACTGTTCCTGAACCTGGTGGTGTGGGACCTGAGGCTCCTGTACCTCCTTCCTGATGGTTGAGGGGTAATAACTGTTCCTGAACCTGGTGGTGTGGGTCCTGAGGCTCCTGTACCTCCTTCCTGATGGTTGAGGGGTAATAACTGTTCCTGAACCTGGTGGTGTGGGTCCTGAGGCTCCTGTACCTCCTTCCTGATGCTTAAGGGGGTAATAACTGTTCCTGAACCTGGTGGTGTGGGTCCTGAGGCTCCTGTACCTCCTTCTTGATAGTTGAGGGGTAATAACTGTTCCTGAAACTGGTGGTGTGGGACCTGAGGCTCCTGTACCTCCTTCCTGTTGGTTGAGGGGTAATAACTGTTCCTGAAGCTGGTGGTGTGGGACCTGAGGCTCCTGTACCTCCTTCCTGATGGTGGTAATGAATTGAGAGCATGCTCGAGGTGGTAGGGGTCCTTGATAATGCCTGCTGCTCTCCTGAGGCATTGGTCCTTATAAAGTACCTTTCTTGAACAAAGGTGTCAAGTGTGTGTGGGCAAAAGCTCCAGGCTAAGGGAGTGGGTGTCGAGGAGAAGAACTAAGCATTATATCAAGCTGGCAAGTCACAGGGATGGTGTCTTAAGGGTTTCTCGTTCCAGCTGTTGAATTCTTAGATTAGAGAGTTTAATTATTGTATTCTTCCTTGTTCAATTATCAGCTTGTATTTTAAGTAGCTCTTTGTTATGTCTTGTAACTGCAAAACACAAAAACTAATTCAAAGGAAAAGACAAAGACTCCAAAATGCGAGTCTAACTTTGTTTTCACTTCAAGCAAGGAGCTCTCGTTTTACGCGGTGACGTGATGACGTAAGACATTTACGTACTTCTACAGAAGGGTAGATACTTTATTGATCCCAGGGGAAATTACAGTGTCACAGTAGCATTACAAGCACAGCGACATATAAGTATTTGAGGGGAAGTAAGAAAGAAGAAAAAATAAGTTACCACAAACAGTCTAACGGGGGAGGGGTTATCACTTCCCCAGCTATAGATCGACTCATTATAGAGCCTAATGGCTGTGGGTAGAGTGTCCTCATAAAAACGCACAATACATTGTGCAAAGAACAAAGAATGCTTCATCAATCAGTATATTTGAGGAAGCAGAAGTGGGCTGAGAAGTGGCAGATGGAGTTCAACCCGGAGAAGTGTGAGGTGGTACACTTTGGAAGGACAAACTCCAAGGCAGAGTACAAAGTAAATGGCAGGATACTTGGTAGTGTGGAGGAGCAGAGGGATCTGGGGATACATGTCCACAGATCCCTGAAAGTTGCCTCACAGGTGGATAGGGTAGTTAAGAAAGCTTATGGGGTGTTAGCTTTCATAAGTCGAGGGATAGAGTTTAAGAGGCACGATGTAATGATGCAGCTCTATAAAACTCTGGTTAGGCCACACTTGGAGTATTGTGTCCAGTTCTGGTCACCTCACTATAGGAAGGATGTGGAAGCATTGGAAAGGGTGCAGAGGAGATTTACCAGGATGCTGCCTGGTTTAGAGAGTATGCATTATGATCAGAGTTTAAGGGAGCTAGGGCTTTACCCTTTGGAGAGAAGGAGGATGAGAGGAGACATGATAGAGGTGTACAAGATAATAAGAGGAATAGATAGAGTGGATAGCCAGCACCTCTTCCCCAGGGCACCACTGCTCAATACAAGAGGACATGGCTTTAAGGTAAGGGGTGGGAAGTTCAAGGGGGATATTAGAGGAAGGTTTTTTACTCAGAGAGTGGTTGGTGCGTGGAATGCACTGCCTGAGTCAGTTGTGTAGGCAGATACACTCGTGAAGTTTAAGAGACTACTAGACAGGTATATGGAGGAATTTAAGGTGGGGGGTTATATGCGAGGCAGGATTTGAGAGTCAGCACAACATTGTGGGCTGAAGGGCCTGTAATGTTCTATGTCCTATATTTACAATATTACTCAAAAAGAATACCAACATGAAATTCAAACACATACACGTAACAGTTCAATGTGCCTCCTAGTAGCCCCAAGATGTACATGCAAGTTCAACGTGTCGCTGTCGTAGCACAAAGACAAGTGAGTCTGCAGGTGACAGAATTCCAGGCAACACAGTCCTGACGAAGGGTCTCGGACGTTGAAACGTCGACCGTTTACTCTTTTCCATAGATGCTGCCTGGCCTGCTGTGTTCCTCCAGCATTTTGTGTAAGCAGTACGCCCCTACAGAGGAGGTGTTCCCAACCTTCTTTATGCCAAGGGCTCCCCCACCATTACCGTGGACCCCAGCCTGGGAACCCTTGTCCTACTGGCTGAATTGGTATGATTCTGCAAGCTTCTCTTGGTACTGCGTTACTTGAATGGGAGCTATCCCATTGGTTAACTCTTGTCTACAAATTCGAATGGACTTTCTGTTGTCTGCGGGGATTCTCATAAAGGGATCAGAAGTGGAGAGAGTGAGCACTTTCAAGTTCCTGGGTGTCAAAATCTCTTAGAATCTAACCCGGTCCTAACATATCGATGTAGTCAATCATCGTCATTGTCATGGCTATCCCTCGAGGTTGAGGATGGTGGTCTTTGTTCTGTTGATCTACTTATGGGCTCTCAACTGGCTTATGAGTTCAATCTTGGCTTTGAAAGTTCTTCGGCATTCAGGACAGGTAGTTCCAGATGGCAGATCGGGCTTTGGTTGTTGCTGCCTCTCTTTCCAGTTTCTTCTCTTTTCTTCTAATTCTGCACATCTGTTGGCTTCCAAAGTTGCTGTTCCTTCTCGGATGATAGCCTGCCAGAGTTTCCTGTCCTTGGCATTGATTTCCCAATTGTTGATGTCGATGTTACATTTCTTCATGTTGGCTTTTAAGACGTCTTTGAATCTCTTCTGTTGTCCGCCTCTTTTACGTTTGCCTTCTTTAAGCTGGGAGTAGAAGGTTTGTTTTGGCAGACGTTCGTCTTTCATCCGAACATGACCGCTCCATCTTAGTTGGTTCTTGGTGACGTAGGCTTCAATGCTTGTTGTTTTTGCTTCATTTAGCACACCGACGTTGGTTCTTCTATCTTCCCAGCTGATATTTAAGATGTTTCGAAGACAGCATTGACGGAACTTCTCAAGTGTCTTCAGATGTCTTCGGTATGTTGTCCAGGTTTCTGATGCATACAGGAGCATTGGGTGCCTTAAAACCAGTTACCAAGGCCGATGTAGTTATAAAGAAGGCAAGACAGCGGCTATACTTCATTAGGAGTTGGAAGAGATTTGGTATGTCAACAAATAAACTCAAAAACTTCTATAGATGTCCCGTGGAGAGCATTCTGACAGGCTGCATCACTGTCTGGTATGAAGGGGCGACTGCACAGGACCGAAGGAAGCTGCAGAAGGTTGTAAATTTAGTCAGCTCCATCTTGGGTACTAGCCTACAAAGTACCCAGGACATCTTCAGCAGGAGAGAGCGGTGTCTCAGAAAGGCAGCGTTCATTATTAAGGACCTCCAGCACCCAAGACATGCCCTTTTCTCACTGTTACCACCCCAGCAGGAGGTACAGAAGCCTCACTCACAACACGCTGGAGGAACTCAGCAGGTCGGGCAGCATCCACGGAAACGATCGGTCGGCGTTTCGGGCCGGAACCCTTCGTCAGGACTGTAGGGGGAAGGGACAGAGGCCCTGTAAAGAAGGTGGGGGGGAGGGGTGGGAGGAGAAGGCTGGTAGGTGCCAGGTGAAAAACCAGTAAGGGGAAAGATAAAGGGGTGGGGAAGAGGAAGCAGGGAGGGGATAGGCAGGAAGGTGAAGAAGGAATAGGGGAAAACACAATGGGTAGTAGAAGGAGGCTGAACCATGAGGGAGGTG
>NW_027278394.1:35000-59312 GCF_030028105.1 Mobula birostris | reverse complement strand
TGGGAGGGTCAGAGGTGGAGAGTGTCAGCGACCTCAAAAATTCCTGGCTCTTACTATGACCGAGGATCTGCCCTGGGCCCAGCACGTGAGAGCAATTATGAAGAAAGCACATTAGTGCCTCTGCTTCCTTGGGAGTTTGTGAAGATTTGCCATGACATCAGAAACTGTGACAAACTTCTTTCGATGTGCGTCACAGCCCGGGATGGGAACAGCAATGCCCCTGTGAAAGGAAAATCCTACAGAAGGTAGTGGAGGCAGCCCAGGCCATCATGGGTAAAGCCCTCCCCACCGTTGATTACATCGATATGAAACTTCGTTGTAGGAAAGCAGCATCTGTCATCAGGGATCTCCACCACCCAGGCCATGCTCTTTTCTCACTGCTGCCATCAGGAAGGAGGTACAGGAGTCTCAGGACCCACACCACCAGGTTCAGGAACAGTTATTACACCTCAACCATCAGGAAGGAAGTACAGGAGCCTCAGGACCCACACCACCAGGTTCAGGAACAGTTATTACCCCTCAACCATCAGGCAGGAGGTACAGGAGCCTCAGGACGCACACCACCAGGTTCAGGTACAGTTATTACCCCTCAACCATCAGGAAGGAAGTACAGGAGCCTCAGGACCCACACCACCAGGTTCAGGAACAGTTATTACCCCTCAACCATCAGGAAGGAGGTACAGGAGCCTCAGGTCCCACACCACCAGGTTCAGGAACAGTTATTACCCCCTCAACCATCAGGAAGGAAGTACAGGAGCCTCAGGACCCACACCACCAAGTTCAGGAACAGTTATTACCCCCTCAACCATCAGGAAAGAGGTACAGGAGCCTCAGGTCCCACACCACCAGGTTCAGGGACAGTTATTACCCCTGAACCATCAGGAAGCAGGTACAGGAGCCTCAGGACCCACACCACCAGGTTCAGGAACAGTTATTACCCCCTCAACCATCAGGAAAGAGGTACAGGAGCCTCAGGTCCCACACCACCAGGTTCAGGGACAGTTATTCAGGCTTCCTGATGGTTGAGGGGTAATAACTGTTCCTGAACCTGGTGGTGTGGGTCCTGAGGCTCCTGTAGCTCCTTCCTGATGGTTGAGGGGGTAGTAACTGTTCCTGAACCTGGTGGTGTGGGCCCTGAGGCTCCTGTACCTCCTTCCTGATGGTTGAGGGGTAATAACTGTTCCTGAACCTGATGGTGTGGGTCCTGAGGCTCCTGTACCTCCTTCCTGAAGGTTGAGGGGTAATAACTGTTCCTGAACCTGGTGGTGTGGGTCCTGAGGCTCCTGTACTTTCTCCCTGTTGGCAGCAAGAAAGAGAGCACGTTCTGGGTTGTGAGGGTCCCTGATGATGGAGGTTAAGTCCGCAGACATTGGTATCTGGAGCAACAAGCGGTCTGCTGGAGGAATTCAGTGAGTCAATCGGCATCTGCAGTGTGTAACTGAAACTATTCCCCAGGACAAGCTCCCGTTAGCCTCTGGCCTCCAGCAGGCTCAATGATTCCAAGACAGGGCCTTGGACCGACGTTCCCTTTAATTTCTTTTACAGCTGCGTGGACCAACCGTTGCTCTTGAGCAAGAAGTTTTTACGCGGCCTGAAAAAAGCGCGGCCACTTTATAGAAAAGACAATTCCAGCTGCGCGGCAACGAAGGCTATGTGCGCGGGGGCATTTCGGTTACATCGCGGCCGTGCACCTGCGCAGCTGAGAGGGAACGATGTCTTTGACTTTCCCAGCAGACCCACAAGAGATCTGCGGACTCAATTTTGGGACCTCCGACCAGCCTTTGGTCTTCGACCTTCGATATCGACCCCAGGACTCGCCGACGACCCCGCATGAGGCCCGAACTTCAGAGTCACTGTTGATGGGGCCTGACACTCGGCCTCGAACGCCGGTCCAACTGGTTTGCCACCGGGTGGGGGGGGTTCACCATCGCTCAGCCCTCAAGTTCGAGTTTATATATACAACCGAACGAAACAGTGTCTCCCCCCCCCCCGGACCGCAGTGCGTCCAGAAAACATGTATCACACATGGCACCCAAGACAAAATATCACCGCAATTAAATTCATACAATATGATTCGATATCCATTCATCCATAACAGAACCCATCCGGACTTCCCTCACCCAGACCACAGTCCCTCCCTATCCCACTCATCCGTGTACAGAACCTATCCAGACTTCCATACCTGGACTATGGCCCTTCGGCCCACAATGTTGTGCTGACCACGTAACCTACTCCAGAAACTGCCTACCGCATAGCCCCCTATTTTTCTGAGCTCCAAGTGGTTCAGTTGTTGTTCGGGCCAAGCATCAGATTGGGGGAAGAGGTGACTTTGACTGTGGTGGTGCCAGATGGGGTGGTTTGAGTATCTCAGAAACTGCTGATCTCCTGGGATCTTCACACTCAACGGTCTCTGGAGTTTACAGAGACTGGTGCAAGAAACAAAAAACATATAGCGAGCGGTGGTTCTGTGGGTGAAAACACCTGGTTTATGAGAGAGGTCAGAGGAGAATGGCCAGACTGGTTCAAGCTGACGGGAAGGTGACAGTAACTCAAATAACCACACGTTACGACAGTGATTTGCAGAAGAGTGTCTCTGAACAGCACAGCACTTCGAACCTTGAAGTGGATGGGACACAGCAGCAGAAGATCACGAACACACTCAGTGGCCTCTTTATTAGATACCCGAGGTATCTAATGAGAGTGTCTACTACTGTATGTATAAAATCTAATTCAATAAGTAATGTAAAAAGAGAGCAAAAGTACTGACGTAGTGTTCATGGGTTCCATGTCTGTCCAGAAAGCTAATATGGAGGGGAAGGAGCTGCTCCTGAGTCGTTGAGTGTGTGTCTTCAGGCTCCTGACCCTCCTCCCTGATGGCAGAGGGGAAGAAGCTGTTCCTGAATCGTTGAGTGTGTGTCTTCAGGCTCCTGTACCTCCTCCCTGATGGCAGAGGGGAAGAAGCTGTTCCTGAATCGCTGAGTGTGTGTCTTCAGGCTCCTGTACCTCCTCCCGGATGGCAGAGGGGAAGAAGCTGTTTCTGAATCGTTGAGTGTGTGTCTTCAGGCTCCTGTATCTCCTCCCTGATGGCAGAGGGGAAGGAGCTGTTCCTGAATTGTTGAGTGTGTGTCTTCAGGCTCCTGTACCTCCTGCCTGATGGCAGCAGTGGGAAGAGGGCACGTCCTGGGTGCTGGGGGCCCCTGCCAGCCCTTTGCTCCCCAGTACACTGAAAGATTCCTCAGGTATTGGTCAGACCGCATTTGGAGTATGCTGGACAGTTTTGGGCCCCTTATCTAAGAAAGGATGTGCTGGCATTGGAGAGGATCCAGAAGAGGGTCACCGGAATGATTCCGGGATTGACTGGCAGGTGATAGGTGATGACAGCTATCACCCGAAACGTCGATTGTTTATTCCTCTCCATGGATGCTGTCTGACCTGCTGAGTTCTTCCAGCGTTTTGTGTGTGTTATAGGTGAGATCAGGTGAGGGGGAAGGTGGGTGGGTGGGGGAGGGGGAGGAGGACAAGCTGACAGGTGACAGGTGAGACCAGGTGAGGGGGAAGGTGGGTGGGTGGGGGAGGGGGAGGAGGACAAGCTGACAGGTGACAGGTGAGACCAGGTGAGGGGGAAGGTGGGTGTGTGGGGGAGGGGGAGGAGGACAAGCTGACGGGTGACAGGTGAGACCAGGTGAGGGGGAAGGTGGGTGGGTAGGTGGGTGAGGAGGACAAGCTGACGGGTGACAGGTGAGACCAGGTGAGGGGGAAGGTGGGTGGGGGAGGGGGGAGGAGGACAAACTGACGGGTGACAGGTGAGACCAGGTGAGGGGGAAGGTGGGTGGGGGAGGGGGAGGAGGACAAGCTGACAGGTGACAGGTGAGACCAGGTGAGGGGGAAGGTGGGTGGGGGAGAGGGGAGGAGTATAGGGTGACATGTGAAAGGTAAGGTCAGGTGAGGGCGAAGGTGGGTGGGGAGGAGGAGGACAAGCTGACGGGTGACAGGTGAGACCAGATGAGGGGGAAGGTGGGTGGGTGGGTGAGGAGGACTAACTGACGGGTGACAGGTGAGACCAGGTGAGGGGGAAGGTGGGTGGGTGGGGGAGGGGGGAGGAGGACAAGCTGACAGGTGACAGGTGAGACCAGGTGAGGGGGAAGGTGGGTGGTTGGGGGAGGGGGAGGAGGACAAGCTGACATGTGACAGGTGAGACCAGATGAGGGGGAAGGTGGGTGGGTGGGGGAAGGGAAGATTACAAGCTGACAGGTGACAGCTGAGACCGGGTGAGGGGAAAGGTGTGTGAGTGGGGGAAGGGAAGATTACAAGCTGACAGGTGAGACCAGGTGAGGAGGAAGGTGTGTGGGTGGGGGAAGGGAAGATTACAAGCTGACAGGTGAGACCAGGTGAGGAGGAAGGTGTGTGGGTGGGGGAAGGGAAGATTACAAGCTGACAGGTGACAGGTGAGACCAGGTGAGGGGGAAGGTGTGTGGGTGGGGGAAGGGAAGATTACAAGCTGACAGGTGACAGGTGAGACCGGGTGAGGGGGAAGGTGTGTGGGTGGGGGAAGGGAAGATTACAAGCTGACAGGTGACAGGTGAGACCGGGTGAGGGGGAAGGTGTGTGGGTGGGGTAAGGGAAGATTACAAGGTGACAGGTGAGACCAGGTGAGCGGAAAGCTGGGTGGGGCAAGGGAAGATTACAAGCTGACGGGTGACAGGTGAGACCAGGTGAGCGGAAAGCTGGGTGGGGGAAGGGAAGATTACAAGCTGACAGGTGACAGGTGAGACCAGGTGAGTGGGTGGAATAAAGAAAGGAACTGGGAGGCGACAGGAGGTGAAGGGCTGAAGAAGAAGGAGAGAAGAAAGGGAAGGAGGGAGGGGCTGAGGGGGAGGTGATGGACAGGTGAGGAGAAGAGATGGAGTGACAGGAGGGGAACCAGGAAATGGAATGGAGAAGGGTTTAAATGGAAGAGAGAAATATATTTCCAGAAGTCAGAGGAATCAAAGTTCGTGTCATCACTTTGGCGTCTTGCCAGACGGGTGATGAGGTGTTGCTTCTCACCAAAGGTCAGCTACCTTCCCTGTGCCGGCCACACCTCGCCCTACAATGCTGTTGCTATGGGAAGCTCAATCAATGAAAATAAAACACCGCTTGCTCGTCCCTGGGATCATCCTCCGGTCTGAGAGCAGGTTATTAGCGTGCAGGTCAGGAACCCGCAGCGGGAGTGAAGCCTGGAGCCACCGATTGCAGTGTCCAGTGCCTGTAGTATTGTCCCTGGGGGTGTACGCTGGAGAGGTATTAATGGGGGACTAACTTAGCAGGCATGTTGCCTCAGCCTTCACCGTGGAAGATACCAGTTAGAGTGCCAGAGACTCAAGAGTGTCAGGGGACAGATGTGAGTGTTGTTGCTATAACTAGGGAGAAGGCGCTTGGGAAACTGAAAGGTCTGAGGGTAGATAGGTCACCTGGACCCCAGGGTTCTGAAAGAGGTGGCTGGAGAGATCGTGGAGGCATCAGTAATGATCTTTCAAGAATCAGTAGGTTCTGGCAATGGATTCCGGAGGGGACTGGAAAATTTCAAATGTCGCTCCACTCCTCAAGAAGGGAGGGGGGCAGAAGGAAGGAAATTATAGGCCAAGTTATACTCTGACCTCAGTGGCCGGGAAGGTGCTGGAGTCGATTATTAAGGATGAGGTCTCAGAGTACTTGGAGGCATGTGATAAAATAGGCCTGAAGGGAAAAATCGTTCCTGACAAACCTGTTGGAATTCTTTGAGGAAACAACAAGCAGGATAGACAAAGGAGAAACAGTGGACGTTGTGTACTTGGATTTTCAGGAGAGCTCTGACAAGGTGCCACACATGAGGCTGCTTAACAAGCTACAAACCCATGGTATTACAGGAAAGATTCTAACATGGATAAAGCACTGGCTGATTGGCAGGAGGCAAAGTGTGGGAATAAAGGGAGCCTTTTCTGGTTGGCTGCTGGTGACTAGTAGAGTTCCACAGGGGTCGGTGTTGGGACCAATTCCTTTTGCGTTATATGTCAATGATTTGGTTGATTGAATTGATGGCTTTGTGGCCAAGTCTGTGGATGATACAAAGGTAGGTGGAGAGGCAGGTAGTGTCGAGGAAGCAAGGAGACTACAGAAAGTTTTCAACAAATTAGGAGAATGGGCACAGACATGGCAGATGGATTACAGTGTTGGTCATTCACTTTGGTAAAATATATAAAAGTGTGGACCATTTTCTAAACGGGAAGTAAATTCAAAAATCTGAGGTGCAAGAGGACCTGGAATTCCTCAAGCATGATTCTCGAAAGCTTAATTTGCAGGTTGAATTGGTGGTGAAGAGAGAAATCCAATGTTAGCGTTTATTTTCAGAGCACTTGTGTTGGCGCGTGGCCAAGTGGTTAAGGCGTCGGTCCAGTGATCTGAAGGTCGCTAGTTCGAGCCCCGGCCGAGGCAGCGTGTTGTGTCCGTGAGCAAGGCACTTAACCACACATTGCTCTGCGATGACACCAGTGCCAAGCTGTATGGGTCCTAATGCCCTTCCCTTGGACAAGATCGGTGTCGTGGAGAGGGGAGACTTGCAGCATGCTGGTCTTTCATACAACCTCGCCCAGGCCTGCGCCCTGGAGGGTGAACACTTTCCAGGCGCAGATCCATGGTCTCGCAAGACTAATGGATGCCTGAAGATGCGAACTTGCCTTTGTCTTTAGTTCACTTTTAGTCGAGCCAGTCAGAATGAATTTTTTTTTTTTGGTTGATAGCTTGGCTTAGTACGTTTAAGAACGCTTCGCTTTGAAATGTTTAAGTATATTTGAATACGCTTTAGACTGCTTATTTCGTTAGTTTTAACTTTGTTAGTTTTTTAAAAATCGTTCCAAAATAGCCCGTTTTGGCTGGTTTCTTAATAGAGGAGAGTGACTTGGAGGGGGATTTCCAAGTGGTGGTGGTGTTCCCAGGGACCTGCTGTTCTCGTCCTTCTAGTAGTGGTTGTGGGTCTGCAAGGTGCTGCCTTAGAAACCTTGGTGTGTTGTTGCAGTGCATCCTGTAGATAGTACACACAGGGCACGTGGCCAAGTGGTTAAGGCATTGGACTAGCGAGCTGAAGGTCGTTAGTTCGAGCCCCAGCCGAGGCAACGTGTTGTGTCCTTGAGCGAGGCACTTAATCACACATTGCTCTGCGACGACACCGGTCCCAAGCTGTATGGGTCCTAATGCCCTTCCCTTGGACAACATCGGTGGCGTGGAGAGGGGAGACTTGCAGCATGGGCAGCTGCCGGTCTTCCATACAACCTTGCCCAGGCCTGCGCCCTGGAAACCTTCGAAGGCACAAATCCATGATCTCAGGAGACTAACAGATGCCTATTATTCAGAGCACTGAATATAAGAGCAAGGATGTAATGCTGAGGTTTTATAAGACACTGGTCAGACCACAGTTGGAGTACTGTGAGCTGCTTTGGGCCCCTTGTCTGTCAAAGGATGTGCAGGCAGTGGAGAGGGTCCATTTGATTCTCGGAATGAAAGGGTTAACATATGAGGAGGGATTGATGGTTCTGGCCTGTACTCACTGGATTTTTGAAGAATGGGGGGGGGATCTCATTAAAACTTATTAAATATTGAAAGGCCTAAATAGAGTGGATGTGGAGAGGATGTTTCCTATAGTGGGGGAGTCTAGGACCAGAGGACACAGATAGAGTGGATGTGGAGAGGATGTTTCCTATAGTGGGGGAGTCTAGGACCAGAGGACACAGATCGAGTGGATGTGGAGAGGATGTTTCCTGTAGTGGGGGAGTCTAGGACTAGAGGACACAGATCGAGTGGATGTGGAGAGGATGTTTCCTGTAGTGGGGGAGTCTGGGACCAGAGGACACAGATCGAGTGGATGTGGGGAGGATGTTTCCTGTAGTGGGGGAGTCTAGGACCAGAGGGCACAGATAGAGTGGATGTGGAGAGGATGTTTCCTATAGTGGGGGAGTCTAGGACCAGAGGACACAGATAGAGTGGATGTGGAGAGGATGTTTCCTATAGTGGGGGAGTCTAGGACCAGAGGATACAGATAGAGTGGATGTGGAGAGGATGTTTCCTATAGTGGGGAAGTCTAGGACCAGAGGACACAGATAGAGTGGATGTGGAGAGGATGTTTCCTATAGTGGGGGAGTCTAGGACCAGAGGACACAGATAGAGTGGATGTGGAGAGGATGTTTCCTGTAGTGGGGGAGTCTAGGACCAGAGGACACAGAGTGGATGTGGAAGTATACGTATGTATATTAAATAGTTAAACCAAGATAATTCATGCAAAAACAGAAATTAAAAAGTGAGGTAGTGCTCACAGATTCAATGTCCATTTAGGAATCTGATGGCAGAGGGGAAGAAGCTGTTCCTGAATCGCTGAGTGTGTGTCTTCAGGCTCCTGTACCTCCTCCCTGATGGCAGAGGGGAAGAAGCTGTTCCTGAATCGCTGAGTGTGTGTCTTCAGGCTCCTGTACCTCCTCCCTGATGGCAGAGGGGAAGAAGCTGTTCCTGAATCGTTGAGTGTGTGTCTTCAGGCTCCTGTACCTCCTCCCTGATGGCAGAGGGGAAGAAGCTGTTCCTGAATCGCTGAGTGTGTGTCTTCAGGCTCCTGATGGTAGCACTAAGAGGGCATGCTCTGGGTGGTGGGGGTCCTTAATATTGGACACCGCCTTTCTGAGGCTCCGCACTGTAAGATGTCTGGGATACTGCGGAGGCCAATACCCAGTGATGGAGCCGACTGTCTTCACAACTTGCTGCAGCTTTCTTTGATGCTGTGCAGTTCCTGCCCCCTCACTCACTACCCCCGATTGTGATGAAGCCAGTCAGAACACTCTCCGTGGTACGTCAGTAGAAATTTGCTGTGTACAGTCTGCAGAAGTTGACATACCACATGTAGTTATTCCATGGACCTCACTTTCAAGGAATCTTCATCTCACCTTCTCGATATTTATTGCTTATTTATTTATTATTATTAAGAACTCAAGAACATAAGAAATAGGAGCAGGGGTCGGCCATCTGGCCCGTTGAGCCTGCTCTGCCATTCAGTAAGATCATGGCTGATCTGACCATGGACTCACCTCCATCTACCTGCCTTTTCCCCATAACCCTTAATTCCCCTACTCTGCGAAAACCTATCCAACCCTGTCTTAAATATATTTACTGAGGAAGCCTCCACTGCTTCATTGGGCAGAGAATTCCACAGATTCACCACTCTCTGTGAAAAGCAGTTCTTTCTCATCTCCATCTGAAATCTCCTCCCGCGAATCTTCAGGCCGTGTCCCCGCATTTTCGATCCAGTTGTTACATCTTCCTTTTCGCGTTTGCACGGTCCCCGCACGCGGGGTGCCTGCCCCTCCTGTCGGGTTCGGCCTTTCCCTGATTCTACCGCGTTCCTTGAATGCCTGCGGGAGATCAGAATCTCAGGGTCGTACGTGCTGGCAGAAAACGTACTCCGACAACGAGTTCCACTTGGAACTTTGAACTGCACACGGAGCTCAACGTACAGCGGTAATATTGGCTCCAGTGCGGGTGGCGGAGGCCGACAGCGGAGCCTCGAACTGGGCCGGCCTCGGAAGCTCCAGACCTGTTAGGCAGCTTCCCCTCCTGCGGGGACCCACACAGACGTTGGCCCCGGCGCCTGTGTTGGGCTGGAACGTGCCCCGAGGGGGCGATGCCAGAGCTGTCAGCCCTTATTTCCAGCGAGCGTAAATACCAAGCGTCTCCAGAGACAAGTTTTGACCAAGGCAATACGTGGACTGATTTCGGTGCTCCTGAGGTACAGGGTGGGTCCAGAATGGCCGCAGAGCCTGGGGGGGGCGGGGGACGTGTCATTCACTCGAAAGTTCAAGGTTCAAAGTGCATTTATTGTTAAACACAGCCTTGAGATTCGCCGAGAGGAGCCACAAACCAAAAGAACTCGTTCAGAAAGAAAACCAACGTGCAGGGTGGTATGCGGGGGCAGAATCGCGCAGGCCGCGGCCTCAGTTCAGCGCAGAGGCGAGTAAACCCTAGCCCGTCCCTCGTCTCCGGCCCCGACACCCCGACCTTTTCGATCTGGCCCAGTGCTTAGGTCATCCAAACCCCGGGTCATTCCTCCCGCTCAGGCCTGGGCCTTGTTGCTTCGAAACGCCCTCAGGTCCCGGGCCCTGCCCTCTCGATTTGGCCCGTACTCGACCTTTCCTTTTTTTTATATAATTTTTTTTATTGAATTTCATCATCAAAAAAAATCCATAAGATGTATTTCAGATACTGTACATATATATCATATAGTCATATTTGTCACAAATCTCCACATAATGTTTATCTGAGGTATACTCTTATAGAAAGGAGAGGAAAGAAAGAACAATTGAAAGAAGAAAACTACGTACAAAGTAGGGAATGATTTTTTTTTCACAACATATTCATTGACATGTGAGAATAAAATCAGGCCTATGAGGTGTTATGTAGTTGAACCATTTTTCCCAGTATGAATCAAATTGTTCCACCTTATGATTAACAGATGCTGTTATCGTCTCCATTTTGTAAATGTCCATTGTAATTTCCATCCATACGTTTAAAGTTGGGCTCTCCTGTGATAACCATTTCCTGGTAAGGGTCTTTTTACCAGCCACCAGCAGTACATTAATTAAAAATTTATCTCTTTTCAACCATTCTTGAGGTATATACCCGAAATATATGGTCTTACTTTCTAAGGGTATTTCACATTTAAAGATGTCTTGTAGGGCATTGTGTATCCCACTCCAATAGTCTTTGATAACGGGGAATTCCCAGAAAATATGATAATGGTTTGCATTTTGATTTCCACAATTTCCACAATTTCTCCAGCAAACAGGGGGGGGTTGCTATCATAATGGGATTTCTGAGAGGGTGTAATAAAATATCTTATCAAGTTTTTCCACCCGAACTCCCTCCATTTCTGTGAACTGGTACACTTCCATTGATACCTCCATATTATTGTCCAGTCTTACTCGACCTTCCCAATTCGGCCCGGTGCTCAAACTGATCGAACCCTCGGGTCTTTCCTTGCTCTTGGGCCATCTCTGCAAAGCCTGTACAGAGTTGGGAGAGATCTTTGTCCCCCATTACAAACCCTGAGGCATCAGCTTCACCTCCGGTGGGGTCCATTATTCACCCTCACCTTCGAACCTTTGAACCTTTTGCTCTTAATACATCTGGGGGAAAAAAAGATCCCGCGCTACTTCGCTGCCGATCCGCGGATCCGAGGAACTTGGTATAAAAGCGAGGAGGCCTTGTCGGTCTCCCCTCTCGCTGTGAGAGGGCAATACCTCCCTGTCCCTTGTTAGGGAGAGAGTCAGGGCCCGTGGCACGTCGAACTGTTTGGGAAACGATTAGTTTTTGCTGGACTGTAGATCAAGGTATCTCTGGAGGGTCGGGGGGTGGGGGGGCTTTGCTATTGTTTGCTCGGTGGGTGGTGCATGCAGTTACTCCCTGCTGGAACAAGTTGGGGGGAGGGGGGATTGTTGCCTTGCTCCTGCTTGTGCGTGGGAGGGGTGAGGGAGAGGTTTTGGGGTTCTGACGTTCTTTTCTGTCTTTCGGGTTCTCTTCTGTTTCGAGGATCTCTGTGAAGAGCAAGAATTTCAGGTTGTATACTGTATACATTCTCTGATTTTTAAATGGAAGTTTTGATATTCTCTTTTATATAACCATATAACAATTACATCACAGAAACAGGCCATCTCGGCCCTTCTAGTCCGTGCCGAACTCTTACTCTCACCTAGCCCCACCGACCTGCACTCAGCCCATAACCCTCCATTCCTTTCCTGTCCAATTTAACTTTAAATGACAACATCGAACCTACCTCAACCACTTCTGCTGGAAGCTCGTTCCACACAGTGACCACTCTCTGAGTAAAGAAGTTCCCCCCTCATGTTACCCCTAAACTTTTGCCCTTTAACTCTCAACTCATGTCCTCTTGTTTGAATCTCCCCCACTCTCAATAGAAAAAGCCTATCCACGTCAACTCTATCTATCACCCTCATAATTTTAAACACCTCTATCAAGTCCCCCCATCAACCTTCTACGCTCCAAAGAATAAAGACCTAACTTCTTCAACCTTTCTCTGTAACTTAGGAGATGAAACCCAGGCAACATTTTAGTAAATCTCCTCTGTACTCTCTCTATTTTGTTAACATCTTTCCTATAATTTGGTGACCAGAACTGTACACAATACTCCAAATTTGTCCTCACCAATGCCTTCTATTACAGACAACCACATTTCATCTTTTACCTCCTCAGTTGCCTTCTGTTGGATCTTAAAAGCTTCCCAATCCTCTAACTTCCCACAAATTTTTACTCCATTATATGTCCTCTCTTTTGCTTTTGTGCTGTCCTTGACTTCCCTTGTCACTCACGGTTGCCTTAAGCCTGATTTATACTTGTGCGTACGGGCTACGCCGTAGGCCTGATTTATACTTGTGCGTAGCCCTACGCCGTAGCGAGCATGCGTAGTTGTGTCTGCGTCGCTCTGCAATTCACCGCCAAAACGCTAGTTGGCGGCGGGGTTTCTATGCCACCGTGTTCAGTCTCTTCGCGAGAGACATGGACGAGGAAATGCATTTCAAATATTTTCGGACGTCGGCAGGTAGGTTGGACGATTTGGTTCATCGTCTCCAACCATTTATTTCGCATCAGTGTACGTACATGGCAGAGAAAAGCCACCGGAAATGCGTAGGAGGGAATGCGATGCTGCCGAGCGGACCAATCACAGTGGTTGCGGTCTGCGTCGCCGCGACGTGTGAGTTACTTTTTTGGGGAGGTACACGTCACCCTACGGCGTAGGGTATGCGGTACCTACGGTGTACATTTGCCGCAGAAGTATAAATCAGGCTTTACCCTCCCTTTAATAATGCATTTCCATCTTTGGGATGCATCTATCCTGCGTCTTCCTAATTTCTCCCAGAAACTCCAGCCATTGCTGTTCTGCCATCATCCCTGCTAGTGTCCCCTTCCAATCAACTTTGGCCAGCTCCTCTCTCAAGCCTCTGTAATCCCCTTTACTCCACAATACCACTGATACATCTGTCTTTCTCTTCTTCTTCTCAAACTGCAGGGTGAATTCCATCACTGTCTCCTAAGGGTTCCTTTACCTTAAGCTTTTTTTTAAAATCAGATCTGGTTCATTACAGCCCAATCCAGAACTTCCTTTTTCCTAGTGGGCTCAGCCACAAGCTGCTCCAAAAGGCCATCTCGTAGGCATTTTACAAATTCCCTCCCTTGGGATCCAGCACCAACCTAATTTTCCCCAACCTGCCTGCATATTGAAATCCCCCATGACTATCGTATCATTGCCCTTTTGGCATGCATTGGTTAACACAAGTTAACCATAAACACAAGGGGTTCTGCAGAGGCTGGAAATCCAGGGTAATACACACACACACACACACACCCCGAATGCTGGAGGAACTCAGCAGGTCAGGCAGCGTCTATGGAGAGGAATAAACAGTCAGACGTTTTGGGCTGGGACCCTTCATCAGGACTGGAAAGGAAGGGGGAAGAAGCCAGAATAAGAAGGTGGGAGGACCACTAGCTGACAGGTGACAGGTGAGACCAGGTGAAGGGGAAGGCAGGTGGGTGGTGGGGTGAAGTAAGAAGCTGGGTGGTGATTGGTGGAAGAGGTAAAGGGCTGAAGACGGAGGAATCTGATAGGAGATAAGAGCAGACTAAGGGAACGAGAGGTGATGGGCAGGTGAGGAGAAGAGAAGGGGGTCAGAGGGGGCGTGGAATGGGGAATGGAAAAGGAGACAAGTCGGGGTGTGGGGGGAGAGTTACCAGAAGTCAGGCACAAACACAGGAGATTCTGCAGACGCTGGAAGTCCAGAGCAACACGGACAACATGCTGGAGCAGCTCAGCAGGTCAGACAGTTCCTTTGTGCTTCAGGCCCTTTGCTCCTTTGGAATTCGACATAGTGAATCAACGTTTTCCTCAATAAAACCAGTATCAATCAGCCAGCCCTAAAACCTGGGGTCAAATCACCACGAGCCCCACATTGTCAGCAGCGACCGTGTCAGAAACTGGAAAAGGGAAACGTGATCGTGTATGATCGTGGAGTGTGCTGAACGTGCCAACGGAGGTGCAGGGTGACGCACGGTTTAAATTCCTTAGTGCGCTCGCTCGTAGCAAAAGCCGTGGGCACACGCGTACAGGCGCACTTGAGAGGGAACGTTGGTGGGGAGTTTGTACGCTCCCCCATATGTGTGTGTGTGTGCGCACACGCGTGGGTTTCCTCCGGGTGCTCTGGTTTCCTCCCACAGTCCAAAGGCGTACCGGTTGGGCGGTTAATTGGTCACTGATAATTCTCTGGTGAATAGGCTCGGGTTAAGTCGCTGGGGGTTGCTGGGCGGTGCGGCTCGTAAGGGACGGGAGGGCCTGTTCTGTGCTGTTCTGGGAAATAAATAGGAATTAATCTGGAGATCCCTGAGGGAGGGGTGGGCGCGCAGCCAGAGACAGGGTCTTTGCCGACCGCCTGCTTGTCCTCTCCGACCAAACACACTCACCGAGGACAGCACGGGACAATCGTCAGACTGCCTGGAGCGTACAGCCCAAATATCTCCGCTGCTTTCCCTGTCTGAGTGTCGGGTCATAGAATAGAGGTGGGGGGGGGGGACCCGAAGGGGCACACCCTCAGAATAGAGGGGCTTCCCTTTAGAACGGAGATGAGGAAGAATTTTTTTTTTTCAGATTATGAGGACACGCAGTCCTCTTTTATTGTCATTTAGTAATGCATGCATTAAGAAATGATACAATATTCCTCCGGTGTGATATCACAAATCACAGGACAGACCAAGACTGAAAAGCTAACAAAACCACATAATTATAACATACAGTTACAACAGTGCAACAATACCATAACTTGATGAAGAACAGCCCATGAGCACAGTAAAAGAGTTCAAAGTCTCTCGAAAGTCCCACATCTCACGCAGACGGGAGAAGGAAGAAAAACTCTCCCTGCCATGCCTGACCACAGTCCGACTCTGAGTCGTCTGAAAACTTCGAGCTCTGATCAGCTCTCCGACACCGAACAACGAGCACCATCTCTATCCGAACGATTCGAACTCAGCCTCGGTAGCCAGCAGCAGGCAAAGCCGGGGATTTTGGGGCCTTCCCTCTGGAAGATTCTCGATCGCACAGTAACAACAGCAGCGAACTTGCATTTCAGAAATTCCTCCAGATGTTCCTCTGCTTCTCACGTCTGTCTTCATCAATTGGAATATTTAGAATGCTCTCCGTGGTACGTCTGTAGTGACAAACCATCTCTTCAAGCTTCTAACTGTTGTATCTTCTTTGTAATCGTATCGACAGATTAGGTCCAGATTAGATCGGCGTGCAGGAGCATGGAACTGCTCACTCCCTCCACTTCTGATCCCCCTGTAAGTCCTCTCCTCTTACCCTTCCTGAAGTCCACTATCTGCTCCTCGGCCTTGCTGACGTTGAGTGTCACTACTCCAACCAGCTCCTGTACGCCCTCTCATCACCATCTGAGATTCTGCCAACAATGGTTGTATCGTCAGCAAATTTACAGATGGTATTTGAGCTGTGCCTAGCCACAGAGTCGTGGGTATAGAGAGACAGTAGAGCGGTGGGCTAAGCACACACCCCTGAGGTGCACCAGTGTTGATCGTCCGCGAGGTGGAGGTCAAATCAATCCCATTGGTCTTTTACAACGAATCGTCTACATGTGCGATCATGTTTGCTGTTGTGTGCTGGGGCAGCAGGCTGAGGGTAGCAGACACCAACAGAGTCAACAAACTCATTCGTAAGGCCAGTGATGTTGTGGGGATGGAACTGGACTCTCTCACGGTGGTGTCTGAAAAGAGGATGCTGTCCAAGCTGCATGCCATCTTGGACAATGTCTCCCATCCACTACATAATGTACTGGTTGGGCACAGGAGTAGATTCAGCCAGAGACTCATTCCACCGAGATGCAACACAGAGCGTCATAGGAAGTCATTCCTGCCTGTGGTCATCAAACTTTACAACTCCTCCCTTGGAGGGTCAGACACCCTGAGCCAATAGGCTGGTCCTGGACTTATTTCCTGGTGTAATTTACATATTACTATTTAAAACTATTTATGGTTCTATTACTATTTATTATTTATGATGCAACTGTAACGAAAACCAGTTTCCCCCGGGATCAATAAAGTATGACTATGACTATGACTACAGCTGACCTCACAAGTTGGTCCACAGCAACTGCAAAATTGACCTGGACCTTCTCCCAGCCTGAAGCAGGTGACCCTGACGTGACACCACCCCAGCACGGGCAGTACACTGCTCTAGTAAGATCTAAGCCTCCACAAACTTGCTGTGGAATTGAAATGTTGAAGGTGCAGCTCTTTAAACTGTTTACAGCCATTTGTAAAGCCATTTTCAACAGGAGAGATGCTGGAAATCCAGAGCAACACACACACACACACACACACACACACACACTAAAATGCTGGAGGAACTCAGCAGGCCAGGCAGCGTCCGTGGAAATGAATGAACAGTCGACGTTTTGGGTTGAGACCCTTCATCAGGGCTGGAAAGGAAGGGGGGAAGATGCCAGAATCAACCCCCTCTCCCCACCTTCGCATTCAGGCTTGCCCTGTAGAGTAGCACCTGGGCTAGTTCGGGGGGTGTGGCCTCTGCCATTGGTGCTGCCCTCTAGTGTTGGATCAGTGGAATTACAGGACGGGCTGCTGGGACGCATCAGTTTGTGGGACTTGCAGTAGAAATATATTTCCTCACGTGACGATGTCCTTTCCTACCTTCCCCGTTTCTATGTCTTTGCACCGAGTGAGACAGCAGGGCAAAGCTGTCTGCTCATTCAGCTGCACCCGTCCACGGTTTGAATGATAATTAAACTTGGTTTGATTTGATTTGATGATTTGAACTCCCCCCCACCCGCATCCTTTCCAGTCCTGACGAAGGGTCTCAGCCCGAAACTTCGACTGCTTAGTCCCCTCCGTAGATGCTGCCCTGGGGGGTGGGGGGGGTTACAAAAGGGGAGGGGGTGTGCATTGCTGAATGACGCATGGAACAGAGTACAGAGCTGGCAGTAAGTTTATTAACCAAGTACACCACATGTCACCAGACACAGCCCTAAGATTCATTCTCTCACGGGCATTCGCAACAAGTACAAGTAATCACAACAGGATCAATGAAATATCGCCCACAAGATGGACAAACAACCAGAGTGCAGAAGACAACCAGCTGTGCAAACACAGGAAGAGAAATAAATAATAATAAATAAATAAATAAGCAATAAGTATCGAGAACGTGAGATGAAGAGTCCTTGAGAGTGAATCCGTAGGTTGTGGAAACAGTTCAGTGATGGGGCGAGTGAGTTATCCATGTCGGTTCAAGAGCCTGATGGTTGAGGGGGTAATAACTGTCCCTGAGCCTGGTGGTGTGGGACCTGAGGCTCCTGTACCTCCTTCCCGATGGCTGAGGGGTAATAACTGTTCCTGAACCTCGTGGTGTGGGTCCTGAGGCTCCTGTACCTCCTTCCTGATGGTTGAGGGGGTAATAACTGTTCCTGAACCTGGTGGTGTGGGTCTTGAGGCTCCTGTACCTCCTTCCTGATGGTTGAGGGGTAATAACTGTCCCTGAACCTGGTGGTGTGGGTCCTGAGGCTCTTGTACCTCCTTCCTGATGGTTGAGGGTTAATAACTGTTCCTGAACCTGGTGGTGTGGGTCCTGAGGCTCTTGTGCCTCCTTCCTGATGGTTGAAGGTTAATAACTGTTCCTGAACCTGGTGGTGTGGGTCCTGAGGCTCCCGTACCTCCTTCCTGATGGTTGAGGGGTAATAACTGTCCCTGAACCTGGTGGTGTGGGTCATGAGGCTCTTGTACCTCCTTCCTGATGGTTGAGGGGGTAATAACTGTTCCTGAACCTGGTGGTGTGGGTCTTGAGGCTCCTGTACCTCCTTCCTGATGGTTGAGGGGTAATAACTGTCCCTGAACCTGGTGGTGTGGGTCATGAGGCTCTTGTACCTCCTTCCTGATGGTTGAGGGGGTAATAACTGTTCCTGAACCTGGTGGTGTGGGTCTTGAGGCTCCTGTACCTCCTTCCTGATGGTTGAGGGGTAATAACTGTCCCTGAACCTGGTGGTGTGGGTCCTGAGGCTCTTGTACCTCCTTCCTGATGGTTGAGGGTTAATAACTGTTCCTGAACCTGGTGGTGTGGGTCCTGAGGCTCTTGTACCTCCTTCCTGATGGTTGAGGGGGTAATAACTGTTCCTGAACCTGGTGGTGTGGGTCTTGAGGCTCCTGTACCTCCTTCCTGATGGTTGAGGGTTAATAACTGTCCCTGAACCTGGTGGTGTGGGTCCTGAGGCTCTTGTACCTCCTTCCTGATGGTTGAGGGTTAATAACTGTTCCTGAACCTGGTGGTGTGGGTCATGAGGCTCTTGTACCTCCTTCCTGATGGTTGAGGGGGTAATAACTGTTCCTGAACCTGGTGGTGTGGGTCTTGAGGCTCCTGTACCTCCTTCCTGATGGTTGAGGGGTAATAACTGTCCCTGAACCTGGTGGTGTGGGTCCTGAGGCTCTTGTACCTCCTTCCTGATGGTTGAGGGGGTAATAACTGTTCCTGAACCTGGTGGTGTGGGTCTTGAGGCTCCTGTACCTCCTTCCTGATGGTTGAGGGGTAATAACTGTCCCTGAACCTGGTGGTGTGGGTCATGAGGCTCTTGTACCTCCTTCCTGATGGTTGAGGGGGTAATAACTGTTCCTGAACCTGGTGGTGTGGGTCTTGAGGCTCCTGTACCTCCTTCCTGATGGTTGAGGGGTAATAACTGTCCCTGAACCTGGTGGTGTGGGTCCTGAGGCTCTTGTACCTCTTTCCTGATGGTTGAGGGTTAATAACTGCTCCTGAACCTGGTGGTGTGGGTCCTGAGGCTCCTGTACCTCCTTCCTGATGGCTGAGGGGTAATAACTGTTCCTGAACCTGGTGGTGTGGGTCCTGAGGCTCTTGTACCTCCTTCCTGATGGTTGAGGGGGTAATAACTGTTCCTGAACCTGGTGGTGTGGGTCCTGAGGCTCCTGTACCTCCTTCCTGATGGTTGAGGGGTAATAACTGTCCCTGAACCTGGTGGTGTGGGTCCTGAGGCTCTTGTACCTCCTTCCTGATGGTTGAGGGTTAATAACTGTTCCTGAACCTGGTGGTGTGGGTCCTGAGGCTCCTGTACCTCCTTCCTGATGGTTGAGGGGTAATAACTGTCTCTGAACCGGGTGGTGTGGGTCCTGAGGCTCCTGTACCTCCTTCCTGATGGTTGAGAGGTAATAACTGTCCCTGAACCTGGTGGTGTGGGTCCTGAGGCTCCTGTACCTCCTTCCTGATGGTTGAGAGGTAATAACTGTCCCTGAACCTGGTGGTGTGGGTCCTGAGGCTCCTGTACCTCCTTCCTGATGGCTGAGGGGTAATAACTGTTCCTGAACCTGGTGGTGTGGGTCCTGAGGCTCCTGTACCTCCTTCCTGATGGTTGAGAGGTAATAACTGTTCCTGAACCTGGTGATGTGGGACCTGAGGCTCCTGTACCTCCTCCCTGATGGCAGAGGGGAAGAAGCTGTTCCTGAATCGTTGAGTGTGTGTCTTCAGGCTCCTGTACCACCTCCCTGATGGCAGAGGGGAAGAAGCTGTTCCTGAATCGTTGAGTGTGTGTCTTCAGGCTCCTGTACCTCCTCCCTGATGGCAGAGGGGAAGGAGCTGTTCCTGAATCGTTGAGTGTGTGTCTTCAGGCTCCTGTACCTCCCTCTCAATGGTAGCAAGGAGAAGAGGGCATGTCCTGCGTGACGGGGTCGTTAACAATGGACGCCGCCTTTCTGAGGCACCACCTGTTGAAGATGTCCTGGACGCTGGGGAGGACTGGTGCCCGTGATGGAGATGACTGAGTTCACAACTTCCTGCAGCTTTTCCCGATCGTGCGCGGTGGTCCCTCCACACCAGACGCTGATTGAACCAGTTAGAACGCTCTCCAGGATACACCCGTAGAAATTTGCAAGTGTGTTTTGGTGACATGCCAGATCTCCTCAAACTCCTCATGAAATGTAGCCGCTGTCGTGCCTTCTCTGTAACTGCATTGCTATGGTAGATCCTCCGAAACGCTGACTCCCAGCAGCCTGAAACTGCTCACTCTCTCCACTTCAGACCCTCTCTGAAGTCCACGGTCAGTTCTCTGGTCTCACAAGGCTGCTGGGATTCCAGTACTTTGATATTTACATAGAAACATAGAAAATAGGTGCAGGAGTAGGCCATTCGGCCCTTCGAGCCTGCACCGCCATTCAGTACGATCATGGCTGATCATCCAACTCAGAACCCCGCCCCAGCCTTCTCTCCATACCCCCTGATCCCTTTAGCTACAAGGGCCATATCTAACTCCCTCTTAAATATAGCCAACGAACTGGCCTCAACTGTTTCCTGTGGCAGAGAATTCCACAGATTCACCACTCTCTGTGTGAAGAAGTTTTTCCTAATCTCGGTCCTAAAAGGCTTCACCTTTATCCTCAAACTGTGACCCCTCGTTCTGGACTTCCCCAACATCGGGAACAATCTTCCTGCATTTAGCCTGTCCAATCCCTTAAGGATTTTATATGTTTCAATCAGATCCCCCCTCAATCTTCTAAATTCCAACGAGTATAAGCCTGGTCGATCCAGTCTTTCATCATATGAAAGTTCTGCCATCCCAGGAATCAATCTGGTGAACCTTCTTTGTACTCCCTCTATGGCAAGGATGTCTTTCCTCAGATTAGGGGACCAAAACTGCACACAATACTCCAGGTGTGGTCTCACCAAGGCCTTGTACAACTGCAGTAGTACCTCCCTGCTCCTGTACTCAAATCCTCTCGCTATGAATGCCAGCATACCATTCGCCTTTTTCACCGCCTGCTGTACCTGCATGCCCACTTTCAATGACTGGTGTATAATGACACCCAGGTCTCGTTGCACCTCCCCTTTTCCTAATCGGCCACCCTTCAGATAATATTTGTTTCGGATTTCCATCATCTGCACGTTCCCACCTCCCCCTTCCCCCATTTATTCTTCATGTCCCTGCACTGGGAAGGATTTTTGGGTCAGCGAAGTTGTTTCTTTGTCCGTCGATTCAGAACAGAACAGGTTGGCTTCCACTGACTGGAGATATTCCACAGGGGACTCATTCTTCTTATGTTATATGTCAATAACTTGATGGCCTCGTTGCAAAGTTTGTGGACGATATCACGATAGGTGGAGGGGCAGGTAGTTTTGAGGAAGAAGGGGGTTACAGGGTTAATGGGAAGGCACTGAGGACTGCAGTGGAACAGAGGGATCTGGGAATACAGATACAAAATTCCCGAAAAGTGTCGTCACAGGTAAATAGGGTCGTAAAGAGAGCTTTTGGTACATTGGCCTTTATTAATCAAAGTATTGAGTATAAGAGCTGGAATGTTATGATGAGGTTGTATAAGGCATTGGTGAGGCCGAATCTGGAGTATTGTGTTCAGTTTTCATCACCAAATTACAGGAAGGATATAAATAAGGTTGAAAGAGTGCAGAGAAGGTTTACAAGGATGTTGCCGGGACTTGAGAAACTCAGTTACAGAGAAAGGTTGAATAGGTTAGGACTTTATTCCCTGAAACGTAGAAGAATGAGGGGAGATTTGATAGAGGTATATAAAATTATGATGGGGATAGATAGAGTGAATGCAAGCAGGCTTTTTCCACTGAGGCAAGGGGAGAAAAAAACCAGAGGACATGGGTTAAGGGTGAGGGGGGAAAAGTTTAAAGGGAACATTGGGGGGGCTTCTTCACACAGAGAGTGGTGGGAGTATGGAATGAGCTGCCAGACGAGGTGGTAAATGCGGGTTCTTTTTTAACATTTAAGAATAAATTGGACAGATACATGGATGGGAGGTGTATGGAGGGATATGGTCCGTGTGCAGGTCAGTGGGACTAGGCAGAAAATGGTTCGGCACAGCCAAGAAGGGCCAAAAGGCCTGTTTCTGTGCTGTAGTTTCTATGGTTCTATGGTTCTCAGAAAGGCTATAGAGGACTGAGAGAGATTAGGAGAATAGGCAAAGAAATGGCAGGTGCAATACAGTGTCGGGAAATGTGTGGTTATGCACTTTGGTTGACTATTTTCTAGAGGAGCGGAGTTAACGACATTATTGAACGTGTCTGATACAAGCCCTGTTTTTCTTTGTTTTGAGTTTTTTTTCCTCTTTTTCTTTTGGGGTTTTTTTTGTTTATATATATTTTTTCTTTTTATTTCTTTTTTTAATGATTAATCTCATTATGAGTTTGGAAGTCTTTTGGATCTGTGTTACTTAAAATTCATTTTATATATGCTGATGAACTTTATTCCAATCTCTTTGTACCAACTTTGTTATCGAGTTTATAATTTTGAAGAATTAATAAAAAGATTTAAAAAGAAAGAAAGAAGAAAGACTATTTTCTAAATGGAGAAAAAATTCAAAAATCTGAGGTGCAAATGGACTTGGGAGCCCTTGTGCAGAATTCCTTAACGGTTGAGTCAGTGGTGGAAGGCAATTACAATGTTCGCATTCATTTCAAGAGGACCAGAAGCTAAAAGCAAGAATGTAATGTTGAAACTTTATAAAGCACTGGTAAAGCCTCACTTGGAGTATTGTGAGCAGTTTTGGGCCCCTTGTCTTGGAAAGGACATATTGACACTGGAGAGGGTTCAAAAAAGGTTCACGATAATCATTCTGGGATTGAGAGGATTATCATATGAGGAGCATTTTATGGCCCTGGGTCTGTACTTACTGGAATTCAGAGGAATGGACAATAGACAATAGGTGCAGGAATAGGCCATTTGGCCCTTCGAGCCAGCACCGCCATTCACTGTGATCATGGCTGATCATCCACAATCAGTATCCAGTTCCTGCCTTCTCCCCATAACCTTTGATTCTGCTATCCTTAAGAGCTCTAGGAAAGCATCCAGAGACTTGGCCTCCACAGCCTTCTGGGGCAGAGCATTCCATATATCCACTACTCTCTCGGTGAAAAAATTTTTCCTCAAATCTGTTCTAAATGGCCTACCCCTTATTCTTAAACTGTGGCCTCTGGTTCTGGACTCACCCATCAGCGGGAACATGTTTCCTGCCTCCAGCGTGTCCAATCCCTTAATAATCTTATATGTTTCAATAAGATCCCCTCTCAGCCTTCTAAATTCCAGAGTATACAAGCCCAGTCGCTCCAATCTTTCAACATATGACAGTCTCGCCATCCCGGGAATTAACCTTGTGAACCTACGCTGCACTCCCTCAATAGCAAGAATGTCCTTCCTTAAATTTGGAGACCAAAACTGCACACAGAATGATTGGGGGGTGGGGTGGGGATCTCAGTGAAATTTATCAAGTGTTGAAATGACACAGACAGAGTGGATGTGGAGAGGATGTTTCCTATAGTGGGGGAGTCTAGGACCAGAAGACACAGATAGAGTGGACGTGGAGAGGATGTTTCCTATAGTGGGGGAGTCTAGGACCAGAGGACACAGATAGAGTGGATGTGGAGAGGATGTTTCCTATAGTGGGGGAGTCTAGGACCAGAGGGCACAGATAGAGTGGATGTGGAGAGGATGTTTCCTATAGTGGAGGAGTCTAGGACCAGAGGACACAGATAGAGTGGATGTGGAAGGGGTGTATCCTGTAGTGGGAAGTCTAGGACCAGAGGACACAGATAGAGTGGATGTGGAAGGGGTGTATCCTGTAGTGGGAAGTCTAGGACCAGAGGGCACAGATAGAGTGGATGCAGAGAGGATGTTCCCTATAGTGGGGGAGTCTAGGACCAGAGGACACAGATAGAGTGGATGTGGAGAGGATGTTTCCCATAGTGGGGGAGTCTAGGACCAGAGGACACAGATAGAGTGGATGTGGAGAGGATGTTTCCTATAGTGGGGGAGTCTAGGACCAGAGGGCACAGATAGAGTGGATGTGGAGAGGATGTTTCCTATAGTGGGGGAGTCTAGGACCAGAGGGCACAGACAGACTGGATGTGGAGAGGATGTTTCCTATAGTGGGGGAGTCTAGGACCAGAGGACACAGATAGAGTGGATGTGGAGAGGATGTTTCCTATAGTGGGGGAGTCTAGGACCAGAGGACATAGCCTGAGAATAGAAGGGCGTCCATTTAGAATGGAGACGAGGGGGAACTTCTTTAGCCAGAGAGTGGGGAATCTGTGAAATTTGTTGCCACTGGTGGCTGTGCAGGGCAGGTCAGGGGGCATATCCAAGGCAGCCTTTGATAGCTTCTTGATCGGTCAGGGCCTGAAGGGATACGGGGAGAAGGCAGGAGGGAAAATTGGATCAGCCA
>NW_027278394.1:0-27500 GCF_030028105.1 Mobula birostris | reverse complement strand
GAGGTGGCTGGGGAAGCCAGCTGAGATTCCGACCCGAGACGCACGGCAGAAGCTGACAGGTTGACCTTTTCGTAGGTGATTCAGCGGTGCGAGACCCTGCGAGAAGCGGCCGTGTGCGTGTACAAACACACGCCGGCTGCCTCCCCGCGCCTGCCCCGGGTTCAGCTCGCTGATAACCGGCCGTGACTCCACCAGATCGCTTGGCTGCCGGCCACTCCCCCACCCCTCACCCCTCCCCCTCCCCTCCCCTCCCCTCACCTCACCCTTCCCCTCCGCTCCCCTCCCCTTCCCTTCCCTCACCCCTCCCCTCCCCTCCCCTCCCCTCTCCTCACCTCACCTCAGCCCTCCCCTCCGCTCCCCTCCCCTTCCCTTCCCTCACCCCTCCCATCCGCTCCCCTCCTCTCCCCTCCCCTCACCACCCCTCCCCTCCGCTCCCCCTTCCCTCACCCCTCCCCTCCCTTCCCCTCCCGTCCCCTCCCCCTCCCCTCTCCTCACCTCACCCCTCCCTTCCCCTCCCCTCCCCTTCCCTCCCCTCCCCTCTGCTCTGCTCCGCTCCCCTTCCCTCACCCCTCCCCTCCGCTCTCCTCCCCTCCCCTCACCCCTCCCCTCCGCTCCCCTCCTCTCCCCTGCCCTCACCTCACCCCTCCCCTCCCCTCCCCTCCGCTCCGACACTTTGCCCGACTCGCAGCTGGAATAGAGAGAGAGAGAAATGACGGGGATGCCAATTCTGACAGCTCACACCGCACTCGCTGAGGGGAACAGGTAATCTTCAATCCTGTTTCCGCGCTGGGATTGTTACATGGTTGTCCGATTCTCTGCTCCGACTCTCCCTCCGCGCTTCTTAAAAAAAACAAAGATCTGTCACTTTTCCGTTTACTTTGTCTGGGTCGACCGGTAAAGATTTACACCTCTCCCGCCGCCGGTCCCCGGCCCGTGTGATCGCCTGGAGGCGCTTTGCAGAGGCTGCAAACGATGAGGCGTCAGATATCGGGGTCGTCGGATGACTTGTCTGGCTGGGGTGATCTCAGATTCAACTGCAGAACTTCCAAGCTGCTAAAGTATCCCCCCCTCCCTCCCTCCCTCCCTCCCTCCCTCTCTCTGTATGTCTCTCTCTCTCTCTCTGTCCCTCTCTCTCTCTGTCTCTGTCCCTCTCTCTGTCTCTCTCTTTGTCTGTCTGTCTCCCTCTCTCTCTGTCTCTCTCTCCCTCCCTCGCTCTGTCTGTCTGTCTCTCTCTCTGTCTGTCTGTCTGTCTCTCTCTGTCTGTTTGTCTCTCTCTCTCTGTCTTTCTCTGTCTCCCTCCCCCTCTCTCTGTCTCTATGTCCCTCTCTCTGTCTGTCTGTCTCTCTCTCCCTCTCCCTCTCCCTCTGTCTCTCCCTCTCTCCCCCCCTCCCTCTCCCCTCCCCTCCCCCTCCCCCTCCCCCCCTCTCTCTCTCCCCTCCCTCTCTCTCCCCGTCCCTCTCGCCGTCTCGCTCTCTCTCTCTCTGTCTGTCTCTCTTTCTCTCTCTCTGTCTCTCTCTGTCTGTCTGTCTCTCTCTGTCTGTCTCTCTGTCTGTCTGTCTCTCTCTCTCCATCTCTCGCTCCATCTCTTTCACACTCTGTCTGTCTTTCTCTCTCTAACTCTCTGTCTCCCTGTCTCTGTCTCTTTCTCTCTCTCCCTCAGCACAAGGAGTGTTTCTCTTGAATCAGAATCAGGTTTATTATTGCTGAGAGACACGATACTAGATTGCTCCCCTACCTAACAAAGAGGCCTCTTGAGTGTATGTTCGCGGTCTTCTGCTGTTGTAACCCGTCCGCTTCAAAGTTCGACATGCTCTGCTGTTCAGAGATGCTCTTCTGCAAACCGCTGTTGTAACGTGTGGTTATCTGAGTTACTGTCACCTTCCCGTCAGCTTGAACCAGTCTGGCCCTTCTCCTCTGAGCTCTCTCGATAACCAGGTCTTTTCACCCACAGAGCTGCCACTCACTGGATGAAGTTTTTGCATTTTGCTCCATTCTCTGTAAACTCTAGAGCAGGGGTTCCCAAACTTACTTATGCCACTGATCAATACCACTAACCGAGGGGGTCTGTGGGGATTAGCAGTTTCTGAGATACTCAAACCACCCTGTCTGGCACCAACAGTCAAAGTCACTTAGATCGCATCTCTTCCCCCGTTCTGATGTTTGGGTCTGACCGACAGCTGAACCTCTTGACCGCGTCCGCGTGCTCTTATGCTTTGAATTGCTGCCAGGTGATTGGCCGATTAGATATTTGCATTAACGAGCAGGTGCACAGGTGCATCAGATAAAGCAGCCGGCAAGCACGTGCCAAGCAATTTGCGGTTTTACGGCAGTAGTGGGCTGTGCGTAGATTATACTGCCGAATTACAATAGCAAATAGCCTGCATGTTAAAAAATAACTTGTGTAAAAAGAGAGAAAAAAATAGTGCGGTAATGTCCATGGCTTCAGTGTTCGTGCAGAATCTGATGGCGGAGGGGAAGGAGCTGTTCCTGAATCGCTGACTGTGTGTGTTCAGGCTCCTGTACCTCCTCTCTGATGGCAGAGGGGAAGAAGCTGTTCCTGAATCATTGAGTGTGTGTCTTCAGGCTCCTGTACCTCCTCCCTGATGGCAGAGGGGAAGAAGCTGTTCCTGAATCATTGAGTGTGTGTCTTCAGGCTTCTGTACCTCCCCCCTGATGGCAGAGGGGAAGAAGCTGTTCCTGAATCATTGAGTGTGTGTCTTCAGGCTCCTGTACCTCCTCCCAGATGGCAGAGGGGAAGGAGCTGTTCCTGAATTGTTGAGTGTGTGTCTTCAGGCTCCTGTACCTCCTCCCTGATGGCAGAGGGGAAGAAGCTGTTCCTGAATCGTTGAGTGTGTGTCTTCAGGCTCCTGTACCTCCTCCCTGATGGCAGAGGGGAAGAAGCTGTTCCTGAATCGTTGAGTGTGTGTCTTCAGGCTCCTGTACCTCCTCCCTGACGGCAGAGGGGAAGAAGCTGTTCCTGAATCGTTGAGTGTGTGTCTTCAGGCTCCTGTACCTCCTCCCTGATAGTAGAGGGGAAGAAGCTGTTCCTGAATTGCTGAGTGTGTGTCTTCAGCAATGAGAAGAGGGGGGCTGTACTCTGCTTGGGAAACTACCGACAGCGTTGTAGGCGTCTGTGACTGGTGAAGTACTTCGATCTCAGGTAGTTCCCCGCACCGCGCGGCAGCACCTTGTGCTCTCAGAGCACGCCACGGTACCGCAGTGGCCAGCGCTGTGCTACAACAGGTCAGGGTTCAGAGTTCAATTCCGACGCCGCCGGTAAGGAATTGGAACGTTCTCCCTGCACCCTCATGGGTTTCCTCCGAGTGCCCTGGTTTCCTCTCACAGTGCACAGACAGCGAACTCACTGTAAGAAACTCTCAAAAGATGTGACCATTTAAGTGGGGCTATATTACAGAGTGGGCAGGTGGCCAAGTGGTTAAGGCATTGGACTAGTGACCTGAAGGTCGTGAGTTCGAGCCCCGGCCGAGGCAACGTGTTGTGTCCATGAGCAAGGCACTTAACCCCACAATGCTCTGCGACGACACCGGTGCCAAGCTGTATGGGTCCTCGTGCCCTTCCCTTGGACAACATTGGTGTCGTGGAGAGGGGAGACTTACAGCATGGGCAACTGCTGGTCTTCCATACAACCTTGCCCAGGCCTGCGCCCTGGAGAGTGAAGACTTTCCAGGCGCAGATCCATGGTCTCGCCAGACTAATGGATTTAATATTATAATCCGGGGGATTTGGAGGGTTGTGGAGAGGTCACAGCCTGTTGCGAGAAACATAAGGTTGTGTTAGCAGGTGATTTTTAACTTCCCACATATTGACTGGGACTCCAAAACTGTAAAAGGACAGGACAGGACAGAGTCTGCCAAATGTGTTCAGAAAAGTTTTCTTAATCAGTACCTCAAATTCCCAACGAGAGAGCGTGCGATACTTACTCTGGCATTGGAGGATGAGGCAGGGCAGGTGACACAAGTTTGTGGAGGGGGAACGCTTTGCGTCGGGCGATCACAACGCCATTAGTTTCAATTTAAATATGCAAAAAGATAGGTGTTCACCGGTTGAGATTCTAAACTGGAGAGGGGCCAAATCTGATGGTACCAGGAAAGATCTGTCAAGTGTGGACTGGGACGGGCTGGTTTCTGGTTAAGGTGCACTTGGCAACTGGGAGGCCTCCAGAAGTGAAATTTTGAGAATGCAAAGCTTGTGCGTGCCTGTCAGAATAGAAGGGACCTCGGTCTCCTGGTTAAGGGGGAAAAAAAGAAAAAAGATGCCTAGTAGTTATAAGCAGGGAGGAACAAATGGGGTCCCTGAGGAGTAGAGGAAATGCACAAGAACTCTTAAGAAGGAGGCAGGAGGAGAGAGAGCAGCGCACCGCGTGTGTGCACAGCTCTCCGGTGGAAAAATGATATTGTATCTGTTAAATAGGGGCCGTGGACAATTCTGATTTGATGGAGACAGAGGAACATCTGGAGAAATTTCTGAAACGCTCGTTCGCTGCTGTTGTTACTGCGCGGTCGGGAATCTTCCGGAGGGAAGGCCTCAAAATCCCCGGCTTTGCCTGCTGTTGGCAACCGAGGCTGAGGTCGAAGCGTTCGGATAGAGATGGTGCTCGGGACTCGGTGTCGGAGGGCTGATCAGAGCTCGAAGTTTTCGGACGACTCAGAGTCGGATTGTGGTCGGGCATGGCAGGGAGAGTTTTTCTTCCTTCTCCCGTCTGCGTGAGATGTGGGACATGGTGAGAGACTTTGAACTTTTTACTGTGTCCATGGACTGTTCTTCATCAAGTTATGGTATTGTTGCACTGTTGTAACTATATGTTATAATTATGTGGTTTTGTCAGTTTTTTCAGTGTTGGTCTGTTCTGTATTTCTGTGATATCACACTGGAGGAAATACTGTATCTTTTTTTAGCACAATAGAGAGAGAGAATAGTACAGCACAGTACAGGTCCTTCGGCCCACAATGTTGTGCTGACCCTCAAACCCTGCCTCCCATATAAGCCCCTACCTTAGATTCCTCCATATACCTGTCCAGTAGTCTCTTAAACTTCACTAGTGTATCTGCCTCCACCACTGACTCAGGCAGTGCATTCCACACACCAACCACTCTCTGAGTAAAAAACCTTCCTCTAATATCCCCCTTAAACTTCCCACCCCTTACCTTAAAGCCATGTCCTCTTGTATTCAGCAGTGGTGCCCTGGGGAAGAGGCGCTGGCTATCCACTCTATCTATTCCTCTTATTATCTTGTACACCTCTATCATGTCTCCTCTCATCCTCCTTCTCTCCAAAGAGTAAAGCCCTAGCTCCCTTAATCTCTGATCATAATGCATACTCTCTAAACCAGGCAGCATCCTGGTAAATCTCCTCTGTACCCTTTCCAATGCTTCCACATCCTTCCTATAGTGAGGTGACCAGAACTGGACACAGTACTCCAAGTGTGGCCTAACCAGAGTTTTATAGAGCTGCATCATTACATCGCGACTCTTAAACTCCATCCCTCGACTTATGAAAGCTAACACCCCATAAGCTTTCTTAACTACTCTATCCACCTGTGAGGCAGCTTTCAGGGATCTGTGGACATGTACCCCGAGATCCCTCTGCTCCTCCACACTACCAAGTATCCTGCCATTTACTTTGTACTCTGCCTTGGAGTTTGTCCTTCCAAAGTGTACCACCTCACACTTCTCCGGGTTGAACTCCAGCTGCCACTTCTCAGCCCACTTCTGCATCCTATCAATGTCTCTCTGCAATCTTTGACAATCCTCTCCACTATCTACAACACCACCAACCTTTGTGTCGTCTGCAAACTTGCCAACCCACCCTTCTACCCCCACATTCAGGTCATTAATAAAAATCACGAAAAGTAGAGGTCCCAGAACAGATCCTTGTGGGACACCACTAGTCACAATCCTCCAATCTGAATGTACTCCCTCCACCACCACCCTCTGCCTTCTGCAGGCAAGCCAATTCTGAATCCACCTGGCCAAACTTCCCTGGATCCCATGCCTTCTAACTTTCTGAATAAGCCTACCGTGTGGAACCTTGTCAAATGCCTTACTAAAATCCATATAGATCACATCCACTGCACTACCCTCATCTATATGCCTGGTCACCTCCTCAAAGAACTCTATCAGGCTTGTTAGACATGATCTGCCCTTCACAAAGCCATGCTGACTGTCCCTGATCAGACCATGATTCTCTAAATGCCCGGAGATCCTATCTCTAAGAATCTTTTCCAACAGCTTTCCCACCACAGACGTAAGGCTCACTGGTCTATAATTACCCGGACTATCCCTACTACCTTTTTTGAACAAGGGGACAACATTCACCTCCCTCCAATCTTCCGGTACCATTCCCATGGACAACGACGACATAAAGATCCTAGCCAGAGGCTCAGCAATCTCTTCCCTCGCCTCGTGGAGCAGCCTGGGGAATATTCCGTCATGACCCGGGGATTTATCTGTCCTAATGTATTTTAACAACTCCAACACCTCCTCACCCTTAATATCAACATGCTCCAGAACATCAACCTCACTCATATTGTCCTCACCATCATCAAGTTCCCTCTCATTGGTGAATACCGAAGAAAAGTATTCATTGAGGACCTCGCTCACCTCCACAGCCTTCAGGCACATCTTCCCACCTTTATCTCTAATTGGTCCTACCTTCACTCCTGTCATCCTTTTGTTCTTCACATAATTGAAGAATGCCTTGGGGTTTTCCTTTACCCTACTCGCCAAGGCCTTCTCATACCCCCTTCTTGCTCTTCTCAGCCCCTTCTTAAGCTCCTTTCTTGCTTCCCTATATTCTTCAATACACCCATCTGATCCTTGCTTCCTAAACCTCATGTATGCTGCCTTCTTCCTCCTGACTAGATTCTCCACCTCACTTGTCACCCATGGTTCCCTCACCCTACCATTCCTTATCTCCCTCACCGCGACAAATTTATCCCTTACATCCCACAAGAGATCTCTAAACATCGACCACGTGTCCATAGTACATTTCCCTGCAAAAACATCATCCCAATTCACACCCACAAGTTCTAGCCTTATAGCCTCATAATTTGCCTTTCCCCAATTAAAAATTTTCCTGTCCTCATTGATTCTATCCTTTTCCATGATAATGCTAAAGGCCAGGGAGAGGTGGTCACTGTCCCCCAGATGCTCACCCACTGAGAGATCTGTGACCTGACCCGGTTCATTACCTAGTACTAGATCTAGTATGGAATTCCCTCTGGTCAGCCTGTCCACATACTGTGACAGGAATCCATCCTGGACACACTTAACAAATTCTGCCCCATCTAAACCCTTGGAACTAATCAGGTGCCAATCAATATTAAGGAAGTTAAATTCACCCATGATAACAACCCTATTATTTTTGCACCTTTCCAAAATCTGCCTCCCAATCTGCTCCTCTGTATCTCTGCTGCTACCAGGGGGCCTATAGAATACCCCCAATAGAGTAACTGCTCCCTTCCTGTTCCTGACTTCCACCCATACTGACTCAAAAGAGGATCCTGCTACATTACCCACCCTTTCTGTAGCTGTAATAGTATCCCTGACCAGTAATGCCACCCCTCCTCCCCTTTTTCCACCCTCTCTATCCCTTTTAAAGCACTGAAATCCAGGAATATTGAGAATCCATTCCTGCCCTGCTGCCAGCCAAGCCTCTGTAATGGCCACTACATCATAATTCCATGTATGTATCCAAGCTCTCAGTTCATCACCTTTGTTCCTGATGCTTCTTGCATTGAGGTACACACATTTCAGCCCTTCTACCTTACTGTCTTTACACCGTTTATTCTGCTTCTCTTTCCCTTTCTTTTTAAAAGAGGGCTACATGTTTTCATAATCTAAAAGAGGGATGAGAGAAGACTTAGATTAGATTATGAGGACACTCAGTCCTCGTTTATCGTCATTTAGAAATGCATACATGCATTGAGAAATGATGCAATGTTCCTCCGTCCGGAGTGATATATCACAGAAAGCAGGACAGACCAAAGACTAACACTGACAGAACCACATAATTATAACATATAGTTACAGCAGTGCAAAGCAATACCATGATTTGATGAAGAGCAAACCATGGGCACACTTCTCTGGCAGACAAGGTGAAGCTGAATCCCAGGGGCTTCTACAGATACGTTAAGAGCGCAAAGACTACAAGGGACAAAATTTAGATTATGAAGACACGCAGTCCTCTTTTACTGTCATTTAGTAATGCGTGCGTTAAGAAATGATACGTTATTTCCTCCAGTGTGATATCACAAAACACAGGACAAACCGAGACTAAAAAAAACTAACAAAACCACATAACTATAACATATAGTTACAAACAGTGTAACAATACCATAACTGGATGAAGAAGTCCGTGAGCACAGTAAAGTTCAAAGTCTCTCAAATGTCCCACATCTCACGCAGACGGGAGAAGGAAGAAAAAATCTCCCTGCCATGCCCGACCACAATCCGACTCTGAGTCATCCGAAAACTTCGAGCTCTGATCAGCTCTCCGACACCGAGTACTGAGCGCCACCTCTGTCCGAGCGATTCGACCTCTTTCTCGGTCGCCAAAAGCAGGCAAGGCCGGGGATTTTGAGGCCTACCCTCCGAGAGATTCCCGACCGCGCAGTAACGACAGCAGCGAACGAGCGTTTCAGAAATTTCTCCAGATGTTCCTCTGTGCTTTCATGTCCGTCTCCATCAAATCGGAATTGTCTACGTCCCCTATTTAACGGATACGACATCATTTTTCACCGGAGAGCTGCGCACACGCGGTGCGCTGCCATCTTCTCCTCCCGCCGAAATTGAACGGTAATCCATGTGTGGAGCCAGAAGAGGTGGGGAGATCTTAAATGGTTTTTTTTGCATCTGTATTTACTCGGGAAATAGGCACAGAGTCTGTCGAAGTGAGGCAAAGCAACAGCGAAGTCATGGGCCCTAAACAGATCACAGAGGAGGAGGTGTTCGCCGTCTCGAGGCAAATCAGGGTGGATAAATCCCCAGGGCCCGACAGGGTCTTCCCTCGGACCTTTCAGGAGGCAAGTGCGGGCACTGCAGGGGCCCAGGCAGAGATGTTTAAATCTTCCCTCAGTGACAGGTGAGATACCGGAGGATTGGAGGATAGACGATATGGTCCTGCCGTTTAAGAAAGGCTCTCAAAATAAGACAGGCCTGACACCAGCAGTGGGAAAGTGATTGGATAGATGAGTATTTGGAGAGACAGGGATTGATTTAGGGTTTTGTGCGTGGTAGGACGTGTCTAAACCAATCCTATAGAGATTTTTGAGGAAGTTACCAAGAAAGTTAATGAAGGCAAGGCAGTGGATGTTGTCTATGTGGACTTTTTCAAGGCATTTGACAAGCACTCGCATGGGAGTTTGGTCACAAGGGTTCAGGCACTTGGTATTCAAGATGAGGTAGAAAATCGGATAAGACATTGGCTTTGTGGGAGAAGGTTTGTGGGAGGGTTGCCTCTCTGACTAGAGGCCAGTGACTCATGGTGTGCTGCAGAGATTGTTGCAGTATCTATTGTCATCTGTATCAACGATCTGGATGATGGCGTGGTTAACTGGATCAGCAAATTTGCAGATAACACCAAGACTGAGGGAGTAGTGGACAGCGAGGAAGACTACCAGAGATTGCAGTGGGATCCGGACCAGCTGGGAAAATGGACTGAAAAATGGCAGGTGGAATTTAATGCCAACGAGTGTGAGGTGTTGCTCTTCAGTAGAACCAGCCAGGGTAGGTCGTACAGTGAACAGTCAGGCATTGAGAATCTCCTGGGGTGGGGTGGGAGGGGGAGATTTTGTAGTGGTACACAAAATTATGAGGGTAAATGCAAACAGACTTTTTCCCCTGAGATTGGGTTTGACGGTGTCACTCATTCCCCCCCCTCCCCCCGGGACAGTCTCACCCATCCAGTCCCCCCCCCCTCCCCTCCGGGACGGTCTCACTCATTCCACCCCCCCGAGATGGTCCCGTGCAGGTGAGGTTGGACACTTTAGCCTGACTGTAGAAACCCCACATGTTTCAGGTTTAAACCCAACCTCTCTCTTGTCCAACGAAGGAGATATGTGGGGGTGGGTGTGTGTGTGTGTGTCTGTGTGTGAGAGCAAAATCTAGTCCAACACACGCAGTCGCTCCCCCTCTCTCTGCCGGGAGGTTCCTGGTGGTGAACAGTCGGACTGGACTGCGTCGGAACCATGGTTGGGAACTGTAAACATCCCAGCCCCAGCCCCAGCCCGACGGGCACGGCTGAGCAGAGAGGCTGTGGAAAGGGCCTGGCTCCCCGCGTGCTCGCTCTCCGCACACTCTCTCCTCAGCTCACACCACCCCCCACCCCCCACACCCCCGACAGGCGGCAGAGCCTAGCGAGGTCGGGGTGGGGGCTAGAGTATGTAGAGAAGTGTGCAGTATACAAACAGGCCATTCAGCCCACAGCGTTGTGCTGAACCAGCTAAAAAGCAAATCAGACACCCGCTCACACTAATCCCACCTACCTACACCCTGTCCACATCCCTCCATCTTCCTTTCATCCATGTGCCCATCCAAACGTCTCTTAAAAGCCTCTAACCTATTTGCCTCCACCACCATACCAGGCAGCTCATTCCAGACATCCACCACTCTCTGAGTGAAACACTTACCCCTCACATCCTCCTTGAACCTACCCCCTCTCACCTTCAATGTCCTCTGGTGTTAGACATTTCAACCCTGGGAAGCAGATACTCCCTGTCCACTCTATCTATGCCTCTCATAATCTTGTAAACCTCTATCAGATCTCCCCTCGGCCTCCGGCTGTCCGGAGAAAACAGCCCAAGTTTGTGCAACCACAAGCAAGAGAGAATCAGCAGCTGCCGGAAATCCAGAGCAACACACACAAAACGCAGACATGGGGAAATCTGCAGATGCTGGAAACTCAAGCAACACACATCAAAGTTGCTGGTGAACGCAGCAGGCCAGGCAGCATCTCTAGGAAGAGGTACAGTCGACGTTTCAGGCCGAGACCCTTCGTCAGGACTAACTGAAGGAAGAGCTAGTAAGAGATTTGGGAGGGGAGGGGGAGGGGAGATACAAAATGATAGGAGAAGACAGGAGGGGGAGGGATGGAGCCAAGAGCTGGACAGGTGATTGGCAAAAGGGATATGAGAGGATCATGGGACAGGAGGCCCAGGGAGAAGGAAAAGGGGGAGGGGGGGAACCCAGAGGATGGGCAAGGGGTATAGTGAGAGGGACAGAGGGAGAAAAAGGAGAGGGAGAGAAAGAATGTGTGTATATAAATAAATAACGGATGGGGTACGAGGGGGAGGTGGGGTATTTTAATTCCATGTCCCATTCCCATTCTGACATGTCTATCCACGGCCTCCTCTACTGTAAAGATTAAGCCACACTCAGGTTGGAGGAACAACACCTTATATTCCGTCTGGGTAGCCTCCAACCTGATGGCATGAACATTGACTTCTCTAACTTCTACCTCCCCCTCGTACCCCATCCGTTATTTATTTATTCATATACACACATTCTTTCTCTCTCTCTCTCCTTTTTAATCCCTCTCACTGGGATTAAAAGCCAGCCCACTTGTTGCAACAGGTGCTGCCTCACCCCCAGAAGGAGGGCAGGCATCCACTCCCCTCCGATGCCGTCCTGGTGCACAGAACCACCAGTGGGACAGGGAATGGCCACACGCTGACTCCCGCTAGCGCTGACCAGACAGGAGGCACGAGAAACACAGAACGTTTTCAGCACAGTACTGGCCCTCCGGCACAGTGAACTAACCTTTTAAACCACTCTAAGATCAGCCAAACCCCTCCCTCTGTTTTTCTATCACCCATCTGCCTATCCAAGAGTTTCTTAAATGTCTCCAATGTATCTGTCCCTGGCACCTATCCCTGTCACCCACCCACCCACATGCCTCTGACATCCCCCCGCTTACAATTTCCTCCAATCTCCGTAAAGTCGCGTCCTCTACTCCCCGGGGAAAACAGTCGCCGGCTGTCTACCTTGTCTTCCCCTCTTAACACGTGGTGACGAAACATTTGCGAAACAGATGGCCAACATTGGGGAACAGCTACACCCAGCCGCTAGTGGCTCCAAGTACTCGCCACCTCCACGCTAGGGGGAAGGATGTCTGTGGTCATCCAATCAATCTGTGCCTCATACCATCTTCTACACCTCTATCAGGTCAACTCTCATCCTCCTTCGCTCCAAAGAGAAAAGGCCGAGCTCACTCAACCTATCCTCATAAAGACAACCTCTCTAATCCAGGCAGCATCATGGTGAATCTCCTCTACACCCTCTCCAATCCAAGCAGCATCCTGGTGAATCTCCTCTGCGCCCTCTCTAATCCAGGCAGCATCCTGGTGAATCTCCTCTGCACCCTCTCTAATCCAGGCAGCATCCTGGTGAATCTCCTCTGCACCTTCTCTAATCCAGGCAGCATCCTGGCGAATCTCATCTGCACCTTCTCTAATCCAGGCAGCATCCTGGCGAATCTCCTCTGCGCCCTCTCTAATCCAGGCAGCATCCCGGTAAATCTCCTCTGCACCCTCTCTAATCCAGGCAGCATCCTGGTGAATCTCCTCTGCACCCTCTCTAATCCAGGCAGCATCCTGGTGAATCTCCTCTGCACCCTCTCTAATCCAGGCAGCATCCTGGTAAATCTCCTCTGCACCCTCTCTAATCCAGGCAGCATCCTGGTGAATCTCCTCTGCACCCTCTCTAATCCAGGCAGCATCCTGGTGAATCTCCTCTGCACCCTCTCTAATCCAGGCAGCATCCTAGTGACTCTCCTCTGCACCCTCTCTAGTCCAGGCAGCATCCTGGTGAATCTCCTCCGCACCCTCTCTAGTCCAGGCAGCATCCTGGTAAATCTCCTCTGCACCCTCGCTAATCCAGGCAGCATCCTGGTAAATCACCTCTGCACCCTCTCTAATCCAGGCAGCATCCTGGTGAATCTCCTCCGCACCCTATCTAATCCAGACAACTTCCTGGTGAATCTCCTCTACCCTCTCTAGTCCAGGCAGCATCCCGGTAAATCTCCTCTGCACCCTCTCTAATCCAGGCAGCATCCTGGTGAATCTCCTCTGCGCCCTCTCTAATCCAGACAGCATCCTGGTGAATCTCCTCTGCACCCTCTCTAATCCAGGCAGCATCCTGGTGAATCTCCTCTGCACCCTCTCTAATCCAGGCAGCACCCTGTTAAATTTCTCTCTGCACCCTCTCTAATCCAGGCAGCATACTGGTGAATCTCCTCTGCACCCTCGCAAATCCAGGCAGCATCCTGGTAAATCTCCTCTGCACCCTCTCTAATCCAGGCAGCATCCTGGTGAATCTCCTCTGCACCCTCTCTAATTCAGGCAGCATTCTGGTAAATCTCCTCTGCACCCTCTCTAATCCAGGCTGCATCCTGGTGAATCTCCTCTGCACCCTCTCTAATCCAGGCAGCATCCTGGTGAATCTCGTCTGCACCATCTCTAATCCAGGCAGCATCCTGGTGAATCTCCTCTTCACCCTCTCTAATCCAGGCAGCATCCTGGTGAATCTCCTCTTCACCCTCTCTAATTCAGGCAGCATCCTGGTAAATCTCCCCTGCACCCTCTCTAATCCAGACAGCATCGTGGTGAATCTCCTCTGCACCCTCTCTAATCCAGGCAGCATCCTGGTGAATCTCCTCTGCACCCTCTCTAATGCAGGCAGCATCCTGGTGAATCTCCTCTGCACCCTCTCTAATCAAGACAGCATCCTGGTGAATCTCCTCTGCAACCTCTCTAATCCAGGCAGCTTCCTGGTGAATCTCCTCCGCACCCTCTCTAATCCAGGCAGCATCCTGGTGAATCCTCTCTGCACCCTCTCTAATCCAGGCAGCATCCTGGTGAATCTCCTCCGCACCCTCTCTAATCGAGGCAGCATCCTGGTGAATCTCCTCTGCACCCTCTCTAATACAGGCAGCATCCTGGTGAATCTGCTCTGCACCCTCTCTAGTCCAGGCAGCATTCTGGTGAATCTCCTCTGCACCCTCTCTAATCCAGGCAGCATCCTGGTAAATCACCTCTGCACCCTCTCTAATCCAGGCAGCATCCTGGTGAATCTCCTCCACACCCTCTCTAATCCAGGCAGCATCCTGGTGAATCTCCTCCGCACCCTCTCTAATCCAGGCAAATTCCTGGTGAATCTCCTCTGCCCTCCCAAGTCCAGGCAGCATCCCGGTACATCTCCTCTGCACCCTCTTCAATCCAGGCAGCATCCTGGTGAATCACCTCTGCGCCCTCTCTAATCCAGGCAGCATCCTGGTGAATCTCCTCTGCACCCTCTCTAATCCAGGCAGCACCCTGTTAAATCTCTCTCTGCACCCTCTCTAATCCAGGCAGCAACCTGGTGAATCTCCTCTGCACCTTCTCTAATCCAGGCAACATCCTGGTAAATCTCCTCTGCACTCTCTCTAAGCCAGGCAGCATCCTGGTCAATCTCCTCTGCACCCTCTCTAATCCAGGCAGCATCCTAGTAAATCTCCTCTGCACCCTCTCTAATCCAGGCAGCACCCTTTTAAATCTCTCTCTGCAACTTCTCTAATCCAGGCAGCATACTGGTGAATCTCCTCTGCACCCTCTCTAATCCAGGCAGCATCCAGGTCAATCTCCTCTGCACTCTCTCTAATCGAGGCAACATCCTGGTGAATCTCCTCTGCACCCTCTCTAATCCAGGCAGCATCCTGGTGAATCTCCTCTGCACCCTCTCTAATCCAGGCAGCATCCTGGTGAATCTCCTCTGCGCCCTCTCTAATCCAGGCAGCATCCTGGTGAATCTCCTCTGCGCCCTCTCTAATCCAGGCAGAATCCTGGTGAATCTCCTCTGCGCCCTCTCTAATCCAGGCAACATCCTGGTGAATCTCCTCTGCGCCCTCACTAATCCAGGCAGCATCCTGGTGAATCTCCTCTGCGCCCTCTCTAATCCAGGCAGCATCCTGGTGAATCTCCTCTGCACCCTCTCTAATCCAGGCAGCATCCTGGTGAATCTCCTCTGCACCCTCTCTAATCCAGGCAGCATCCTGGTGAATCTCCTCTGCACCCTCTCTAATCCAGGCAGCATCCTGGTGAATCTCCTCTGCACCCTCTCTAATCCAGGCAGCATCCTGGTGAATCTCCTCTGCACCCTCTCTAATCCAGGCAGCATCCTGGTGAATCTCCTCTGCACCCTCTCTAATCCAGGCAGCATCCTGGTGAATCTCCTCTGCACCCTCTCTAATCCAGGCAGCATCCTGGTGAATCTCCTCTGCACCCTCTCTAATCCAGGCAGCATCCTGGTGAATCTCCTCTGCACCCTCTCTAATCCAGGCAGCATCCTGGTGAATCTCCTCTGCACCCTCTCTAATCCAGGCAGCATCCTGGTGAATCTCCTCTGCACCCTCTCTAATCCAGGCAGCATCCTGGTGAATCTCCTCTGCACCCTCTCTAATCCAGGCAGCATCCTGGTGAATCTCCTCTGCACCCTCTCTAATCCAGGCAGCATCCTGGTGAATCTCCTCTGCACCCTCTCTAATCCAGGCAGCATCCTGGTGAATCTCCTCTGCACCCTCTCTAATCCAGGCAGCATCCTGGTGAATCTCCTCTGCACCCTCTCTAATCCAGGCAGCATCCTGGTGAATCTCCTCTGCACCCTCTCTAATCCAGGCAGCATCCTGGTGAATCTCCTCTGCACCCTCTCTAATCCAGGCAGCATCCTGGTGAATCTCCTCTGCACCCTCTCTAATCCTGGCAGCATCCATGTCAATCTCCTCTGCACCCTCTCTAATCCAGGCAGCACCCTGGTGAATCTCCTCTTCACCCTCTCTAATTCAGGCAGCATCCTGGTAAATCTCCCCTGCACCCTCTCTAATCCAGACAGCATCGTGGTGAATCTCCTCTGCACCCTCTCTAATCCAGGCAGCATCCTGGTGAATCTCCTCTGCACCATCTCTAATGCAGGCAGCATCCTGGTGAATCTCCTCTGCACCCTCTCTAATCCAGACAGCATCCTGGTGAATCTCCGCTGCAACCTCTCTAATCCAGGCAGCTTCCTGGTGAATCTCCTCCGCACCCTCTCTAATCCAGGCAGCATCCTGGTGAATCTCCTCCGCACCCTCTCTAATCGAGGCAGCATCCTGGTGAATCTCCTCCGCACCCTCTCTAATCGAGGCAGCATCCTGGTGAATCTGCTCTGCACCCTCTCTAGTCCAGGCAGCATTCTGGTGAATCTCCTCTGCACCCTCTCTAGTCCAGGCAGCATCCTGGTGAATCTCCTCTGCACCCTCTCTAATCCAGGCAGCATCCTGGTGAATCTCCTCTGCACCCTCTCTAATCCAGGCAGCATCCTGGTAAATCACCTCTGCACCCTCTCTAATCCAGGCAGCATCCTGGTGAATCTCCTCCACACCCTCTCTAATTCAGGCAGCATCCTGGTGAATCTCCTCTGCACCCTCTCTAATCCAGGCAAATTCCTGGTGAATCTCCTCTGCCCTCTCAAGTCCAGGCAGCATCCCGGTACATCTCCTCTGCACCCTCTTCAATCCAGGCAGCATCCTGGTGAATCACCTCTGCGCCCTCTCTAATCCAGGCAGCATCCTGGTGAATCTCCTCTGCACCCTCTCTAATCCAGGCAGCACCCTGTTAAATCTCTCTCTGCACCCTCTCTAATCCAGGCAGCATACTGGTGAATCTCCTCTGCACCCTCTCTAATCCAGGCAGCAACCTGGTGAATCTCCTCTGCACCTTCTCTAATCCAGGCAACATCCTGGTAAATCTCCTCTGCACTCTCTCTAAACCAGGCAGCATCCTGGTCAATCTCCTCTGCACCCTCTCTAATCCAGGCAGCATCCTAGTAAATCTCCTCTGCACCCTCTCTAATCCAGGCAGCACCCTTTTAAATCTCTCTCTGCAACCTCTCTAATCCAGGCAGCATACTGGTGAATCTCCTCTGCACCCTCTCTAATCCAGGCAGCATCCAGGTCAATCTCCTCTGCACTCTCTCAAATCGAGGCAACATCCTGGTGAATCTCCTCTGCACCCTCTCTAATCCAGGCAGCAACCTGGTGAATCTCCTCTGCACCTTCTCTAATCCAGGCAACATCCTGGTAAATCTCCTCTGCACTCTCTCTAAGGCAGGCAGCATCCTGGTCAATCTCGTCTGCACCCTCTCTCATCCAGGCAGCATCCTAGTAAATCTCCTCTGCACCCTCTCTAATCCAGGCAGCACCCTTTTAAATCTCTCTCTGCAACCTCTCTAATCCAGGCAGCATACTGGTGAATCTCCTCTGCACCCTCTCTAATCCAGGCAGCATCCAGGTCAATCTCCTCTGCACTCTCTCTAATCGAGGCAACATCCTGGTGAATCTCCTCTGCACCCTCTCTAATCCAGGCAGCATCCTGGTGAATCTCCTCTGCAGCCTCTCTATTCCAGGCAGCATCCTGGTGAATCCCCTCTGCACCCTCTCTAATCCAGGCAGCATCCTGGTGAATCTCCTCTGCAGCCTCTCTAATCCAGGCAGCGTCCTGGTGAATCTCCTCTGCACCCTCTCTAATCCAGGCAGCATCCTGGTCAATCTCCTCTGCAACCTCTCTAATCCAGGCAGCATACTGGTGAATCTCCTCTGCACCCTCTCTAATCCAGGCAGCATCCAGGTCAATCTCCTCTGCACTCTCTCAAATCGAGGCAACATCCTGGTGAATCTCCTCTGCACCCTCTCTAATCCAGGCAGCAACCTGGTGAATCTCCTCTGCACCTTCTCTAATCCAGGCAACATCCTGGTAAATCTCCTCTGCACTCTCTCTAAGGCAGGCAGCATCCTGGTCAATCTCGTCTGCACCCTCTCTCATCCAGGCAGCATCCTAGTAAATCTCCTCTGCACCCTCTCTAATCCAGGCAGCACCCTTTTAAATCTCTCTCTGCAACCTCTCTAATCCAGGCAGCATACTGGTGAATCTCCTCTGCACCCTCTCTAATCCAGGCAGCATCCAGGTCAATCTCCTCTGCACTCTCTCTAATCGAGGCAACATCCTGGTGAATCTCCTCTGCACCCTCTCTAATCCAGGCAGCATCCTGGTGAATCTCCTCTGCAGCCTCTCTATTCCAGGCAGCATCCTGGTGAATCTCCTCTGCACCCTCTCTAATCCAGGCAGCATCCTGGTGAATCTCATCTGCAGCCTCTCTAATCCAGGCAGCGTCCTGGTGAATCTCCTCTGCACCCTCTCTAATCCAGGCAGCATCCTGGTCAATCTCCTCTGCACCCTCTCTAATCCAGACAGCGTCCTGGTGAATCTCCTCCGCACCCTCTCTAATCCAGGCAGCATCCTGGTGAATCTCCTCTGCACCCTCTCTAATGCAGGCAGCATCCTGGTAAATCTCCTCCGCACCCTCTCTAATCCAGGCTGCATCCTGGTGAATCTCCTCTGCACCCTCTCTAATGCAGGCAGCATCCTGGTAAATCTCCTCCGCACCCTCTCTAATCCAGGCTGCATCCTGGTGAATCTTCTCTGCACCCTATCTAATCCAGGCAGCATCCTGGTGAATCTCCTCTGCACCCTCTCTAATCCAGGCAGCACCCTTTTAAATCTCTCTCTGCAACCTCTCTAATCCAGGCAGCATACTGGTGAATCTCCTCTGCACCCTCTCTAATCCAGGCAGCATCCAGGTCAATCTCCTCTGCACTCTCTCTAATCGAGGCAACATCCTGGTGAATCTCCTCTGCACCCTCTCTAATCCAGGCATCATCCTGGTGAATCTCCTCTGCAGCCTCTCTATTCCAGGCAGCATCCTGGTGAATCCCCTCTGCACCCTCTCTAATCCAGGCAGCATCCTGGTGAATCTCCTCTGCAGCCTCTCTAATCCAGGCAGCGTCCTGGTGAATCTCCTCTGCACCCTCTCTAATCCAGGCAGCATCCTGGTCAATCTCCTCTGCAACCTCTCTAATCCAGGCAGCATACTGGTGAATCTCCTCTGCACCCTCTCTAATCCAGGCAGCATCCAGGTCAATCTCCTCTGCACTCTCTCAAATCGAGGCAACATCCTGGTGAATCTCCTCTGCACCCTCTCTAATCCAGGCAGCAACCTGGTGAATCTCCTCTGCACCTTCTCTAATCCAGGCAACATCCTGGTAAATCTCCTCTGCACTCTCTCTAAGGCAGGCAGCATCCTGGTCAATCTCGTCTGCACCCTCTCTCATCCAGGCAGCATCCTAGTAAATCTCCTCTGCACCCTCTCTAATCCAGGCAGCACCCTTTTAAATCTCTCTCTGCAACCTCTCTAATCCAGGCAGCATACTGGTGAATCTCCTCTGCACCCTCTCTAATCCAGGCAGCATCCAGGTCAATCTCCTCTGCACTCTCTCTAATCGAGGCAACATCCTGGTGAATCTCCTCTGCACCCTCTCTAATCCAGGCAGCATCCTGGTGAATCTCCTCTGCAGCCTCTCTATTCCAGGCAGCATCCTGGTGAATCTCCTCTGCACCCTCTCTAATCCAGGCAGCATCCTGGTGAATCTCATCTGCAGCCTCTCTAATCCAGGCAGCGTCCTGGTGAATTTCCTCTGCACCCTCTCTAATCCAGGCAGCATCCTGGTCAATCTCCTCTGCACCCTCTCTAATCCAGACAGCGTCCTGGTGAATCTCCTCCGCACCCTCTCTAATCCAGGCAGCATCCTGGTGAATCTCCTCTGCACCCTCTCTAATGCAGGCAGCATCCTGGTAAATCTCCTCCGCACCCTCTCTAATCCAGGCTGCATCCTGGTGAATCTCCTCTGCACCCTCTCTAATGCAGGCAGCATCCTGGTAAATCTCCTCCGCACCCTCTCTAATCCAGGCTGCATCCTGGTGAATCTTCTCTGCACCCTATCTAATCCAGGCAGCATCCTGGTGAATCTCCTCTGCACCCTCTCTAATCCAGGCAGCATCCTGGTAAATCTCCTCTGCACCCTCTCTAATCCAGGCAGCATCCTAGTGAATCTCCTCTGCACCCTCTCTAATCCAGGCAGCATCCTGGTGAATCTCCTCTGCACCCTCTCTAATCCAGGCAGCATCCTGGTGAATCTCCTCTGCACCCTCTCTAATCCAGGCAGCATCCTGGTGAATCTCCTCTGCACCCTCTCTAATCCAGGCAGCATCCTGGTGAATCTCCTCTGCACCCTCTCTAATCCAGGCAGCATCCTGGTGAATCTCCTCTGCACCCTCTCTAATCCAGGCAGCATCCTGGTGAATCTCCCTCTGCGCCCTCTCTAATCCAGGCAGCATCCTGGTGAATCTCCTCTGCACCCTCTCTAATCCAGGCAGCATCCTGGTGAATCTCCTCTGCACCCTCTGTAATCCAGGCAGCATCCTGGTGAATCTCCTCTGCACCCTCTCTAATTCAGGCAGCGTCCTTGTGAATCTCCTCTGCACCCTCTGTAATCCAGGCAGCATCCTGGTGAATCTCCTCTGCACCCTCTCTAATTCAGGCAGCGTCCTGGTGAATCTCCTCTGCACCCGTGCTAAGGTGAACGTAATTCTCCAAGTGTTTGATTTACCTGTCCATTGCCAGTGACTGTTAAATCCACTCAGGACCTGACAGTTCTGTGCTTTCAGCTCACACCCTGTCTGGCAGACCTCCAGCTCGGCGTGCCTGCACCTGGGGCGTGCTCATGAAAGCACCTGAGGAGTGATTGGGGCGTGTCGGTGGCGCCGTGCGGGCTGCAACGTTTGGGATTCAGGTGTCTCCACGTCGTTGATGGCTTCGTCCCAGCCCCCGCGGCAGCGGGGTTGTAATCCGGGACTAAAGCCAACTGGCCAATCACATCAAACCCGCAAGCAGGCCCGGGTTGTGTCAGAAACAAGTCCTGTCCCAGACCAATGCAGATAAGACCACAAGGCATAGGAGCAGAACCAGGCCATTCAGCCCATCTGGACTGCTGTGCCAGTCCATCACGGCTGATTTACTATCCCTCTCAACCCCATTCACCTGCCTTCTCCCCGTTATTGACGGCTCCCTGACTAATCTGGTCCAATCCACCTTTGCTTTAACTATACCCAATGATTTGGCCTTCACGGCCGTCTGTTGCAATGAATTGCACAGATTCACCACCCTCCGGCTAAAGAAATTCTCCTTATCTCTGTCTTAAATGGACGTCCCTCTATTCTGAGGCTGTGTCCTCTGGTCCTAGACTCCCCCACTGTGTGCTGAGAGGCCGAGACACAGATGGTAGGGACCCAATTGCTTGAGTATCCGAGATAGGTGATTTCGAGACGAAGACGAGAACGGGGTACTCGACCAGATGCCAGACAAGAGACTAGATGAGGATCCAAGCAAGAATCCAAATGAAGTCGAGCTGACGATCGAGCATCGAACCTGAGGTCGGGAGCTCTTTAAATATCCAAACCTTACCGCCAAGACATGGCCGCCAGTTAGCGGAGCGGGCCGGGATCTTGAACGGGAGCACTGCTACTAACCCTACTCTGGAGCACCAGAGCGCCTAATCTCCCGCGGCCGGGTGCGTGCCGTAACAACCCAAGCCCTTCAGAGTTTGTCGGGTTCCAATGGGACTCGTCGTTATGGAGCATTGAGGAAGGGTTCAGCAAAATGCAGCCTCGTTCCTCTGGAACCAGAGTCCAACACGCAGTGCATACATTGTAAACTCTGAATTGATTCCCCAGCCTGTGCCCTCATCTGCAAGGACTCTACAACTCGTATTTTCACTCGGTGTTAATCATTTTTTAGCTACACAGTCTGTCTCCTCTTGCACACTGGGCTGTCTGTCAGTCTCTGTGTGCGGCCGCTCATTGCTTCTGTCGTGTTTCTTTGTTCGGCTGTGAAGAAGAATCAGGTTTAACATCACCGGCCTGAGTCATGAAGTTTGTGAAAGTTAAATTAAATACAGGGTGCCAAAACAGAAATAAAAAGAACTAGTTCGGTCGTGTTCACGGGTTCAGTGTCCGTTCAGGAATCGGATGGCGGAGGGGAAGAAGCTGTTCCTGAATCGCTGAGTGTGTGTCTTCAGGCTCCTGTACCTCCTCCCTGATGGCAGAGGGGAAGAAGCTGTTCCTGAATCATTGAGTGTGTGTCTTCAGGCTCCTGTACCTCCTCCCTGATGGCAGAGGAGAAGAAGCTGTTCCTGAATCGCTGAGTGTGTGTCTTCAGGCTCCTGTACCTCCTCCCTGATGGCAGAGAGGAAGAAGCTGTTCCTGAATCGTTGAGTGTGTGTCTTCAGGCTCCTGTACCTCCTCCCTGATGGCAGAGGGGAAGGAGCTGTTCCTGAATCGTTGAGTGTGTGTCTTCAGGCTCCTGTACCTCCTCCCTGATGGCAGAGGGGAAGAAGCTGTTCCTGAATCGCTGAGTGTGTGTCTTCAGGTTCCCGTACCTCCTTCCCGACCGTAACAGTGAGAAGAGGGCGTGTCCTGGGTGTTGGGGGTCCTTAGTGATGGACGCTGTCTTCCTGTGGCACCGTTTCTTGAAGATCCTACAGAAGCTGGTGCCTGTGATGGTGCTGACTAATCTTACAGCTCTCTGTAGCTTACAAGCCAGTGGTGCAGCCAGTCAGAGTGATCTCCACGGTCCAGTGGTAGAAGTTTTTGAGTGTTTTCGTGGACAAACCAAATCTCCTCAAACTCTGAATGAAACCTAGCCGCTGTCTTGCTTGCTTTACAGCTGCATCGACGTGTCGGGTCCCGTCTGCGTTCGGGTTAGGTCACTCTCTCCACTTCAGGGCATGAAGGGATACGGGGAGAGGGCAGGAGTTTGAGGCTGAGAGGGGAAAATGGATCAGCCACGATGAGATGGTGGAACAGACTCGATGGGCCGAATGGCCTAATTCTGCTCCAATACATTTGGTCTTATGGCCAGGGCAGTGACAACATATAAAGGGTTAAATGAGCAGGGGAACACTAACCGTCAGGGAGTCCTACACAAGGTCTCCCAAGTCCCTTTGCATCTCAGATTCCTGGATTTTCTCCATTTAGAAAATAGTCGGCACATTTACTTCTCTTACCAAAGTGCAGGACCATGCATTTCCCAACATTGTATTTCATTTGCCACTTTCCTGTCCATTCTCCTAATCTGTCTAGGTCCTTCTGCAGCCTCCTCAACACTACCTGCCCCTCACCAATCTTTGTATCATCTGCAAACTTGGCAACAAAGGTTGGAGGAACAACACTTTATAGCCTCCAACCTGATGGCATGAACATCGACTTCTCAAACTTCCGCTAATGCCCCACCTCCCCCTCGTACCCCATCTGTTATTTATTTATATACACACATTCTTTCTCGCTCTCTCCTTTTTCTCCCTCTGTCCCTCTGACTATATCCCTTGCCCATCCTTTGGGTTTTCCCCCCTCCCCCTTTTCCTTCTCCCCGGACCTCCTGTCCCATGATCCTCTCATATCCCTTTTGCCTATCATCTGTCCAGCTCTTGGCTCCAGTCCTCCCCCTCCTGTCTTCTCCTATCATTTTGGATCTCCCCCTCCTCCTCCCACTTTCAAATCTCTTACTAGCTCTTCTTTCAGTCAGTCCTGACGAAGGGTCTCGGCCCGAAACGTCAACTGTACCTCTTCCTAGAGATGCTGCCTGGTCTGCTGCGTTCACCAGCAACTTTGATGTGTGTTGCCTGAAATTCCAGCATCTGAAGATTTCCTCATGTTGGCAACAAAGCCATCTATACCATCATCTAAATCATTGATATACAGCATGAAAAGAAACGGTCCCAACACCGACCCCTGCGGAACACCACTAGTCACTGGCAGACAACCAGAAAAGGATCCTTTTATTCCCACTCGCTGCCTCCAACCAATCAGCCAATGCTCTAACCATGCCAACTTTCCTATACTGGTGCTCTTAACTTGGTAAGCAGCCTCGTGTGTGGCACCTTGTCAAGGGCCTCCTGGAAGTCCCAATCTACCACGTCCACTGCATCCCCTTTATCTATCCCACTTGTAATCTCCTCAAAGAACTCCAGCAGGTTCGTCAGGCAGGAATTTCCCTGAAGGAAACCACGCTGACTTTGTGCTGTCTCGTCCTGTGTCACCAGCCCTGCACAGCCGAAGCCCAGCGGGGTCCTGCAACCACAATAAAGACGTTCACAATCGCGTGTGAACTGTATGTTTGTTGGCAGGAACAGACGCAATGGGCCAATGGGCCTGTTTCTGTGCTGTGCAGTTCCGTGTCGATGGCTGAAATGAGACACTGCCCGGCAGCACTGCCTGCTAACCCACATTCCAATCAGCCCAATTATCATTTGTTTGACTGACAAATCAGGTATCAGATAACTGCGAACAAAGAGCCTTTTCATCTGAGAGTCACGGTGAGTGTGTTTCTGTTGTTAAACAAGGGGATCAGAATCACAATCTGGTTTTTAATGTCACTGGCGCATGGCATGAATTTGCTGTTTCGTGGTATCGGTGCGGTGCCGTAGACGATAAAAATTAAAGGCTATCGATTACAACAAGTGTATGTAAAAGAAAAAGCTAAGTCAAGCCAGCGATGCAAAGAGGGGCAGCAAAAATGGTGTTCATGGTCCCTGGCCTGCAAACCTCTCAACCTTTCCTCTCCATGTACCCACCCAACTGTCCTTTAAATGTTGCTGTACCTGCCCCAGCCACTTCCTCAGGCAGCCCCAGTCCACATAGGAACCAACCCTTGTGTAAAAGTATAATCCTTTCCGCTTCCTCACATTTGGAACTTTTGCATAGTCCTCTGTTCCCTCCCCCCTCCTTCTTATTCTGGCATCTACCCCCCCCCCTTTCCAGCCCTGTTGAAGAGTCTCAGCTCGATATATCAGCTTTACACTCCCCCATAGATGCTGCCTCCTTCCCCTTTCCCCTCCCACCTACCTTCCCCCATCACCTGGTCTCACCTGTCACCTGTCAGCTTGTCCTCCTCACCACACCCACATTCCCCCCTCACCTGTCAGCTTGTCCTCCTCACCACACCCACATTCCCCCCTCACCTGGTCTCGCCTGTCACCTGTCAGTTTGTAATCTTCCCTTCCCCCATCACCTGGTCTCACCTGTCACCTGTCAGCTTGTCCTCCTCACCACACCCACATTCCCCCATCACCTGGTCTCACCTGTCACCTGTCAGCTTGTAATCTTCCCTTCCCCCTCACCTGGTCTCGCCTGTCACCTGTCAGCTTGTAATCTTCCCTTCCCCCTCACCTGGCCTCGCCTGTCACCTGTCAGCTTGTCCTCCTCACCACACCCACATTCCCCCTCACCTGGTCTCACCTGTCACCTGTCACCTTGTAATCTTCCCTTCCCCCATCACCTGGTCTCACCCGTCACCTGTCAGCTTGTAATCTTCCCTTCCGCCTCACCTGGTCTCGCCTGTCACCTGTCAACTTGTAATCTTCCCTTCCCCCTCACCTGGTCTCGCCTGTCACCTGTCAGCTTGTAATCTTCCCTTCCCCCTCACCTGGTCTCGCCTGTCACCTGTCAGCTTGTAATCTTCCCTTCCCCCTCACCTGGTCTCGCCTGTCACCTGTCAGCTTGTAATCTTCCCTTCCCCCTCACCTGGTCTCGCCTGTCACCTGTCAGCTTGTAATCTTCCCTTCCCCCTCACCTGGTCTCGCCTGTCACCTGTCAGCTTGTAATCTTCCCTTCCGCCTCACCTGGTCTCGCCTGTCACCTGTCAGCTTGTAATCTTCCCTTCCCCCTCACCTGGTCTCGCCTGTCACCTGTCAGCTTGTAATCTTCCCTTCGCCCTCACCTGGTCTCGCCTGTCACCTGTCAGCCTGTAATCTTCCCTTCCCCCTCACCTGGTCTCGCCTGTCACCTGTCAGCTTGTCCTCCTCACCACACCCACATTCCCCCCTCACCTGGTCTCACCTGTCACCTGTCAGCTTGTAATCTTCCCTTCCCCCATCACCTGGTCTCACCTGTCACCTGTCAGCTTGTAATCTTCCCTTCCCCCTCACCTGGTCTCGCCTGTCACCTGTCAGCTTGTAATCTTCCCTTCCCCCACCCACCCAACTTCCCCCTAACGTTATTTAAACTAGCTGGCCGGCTGCTAAGGAGCTACTCTATTGCAGACATCCCACCTCTCCCGGAAGGTCCGGGAGTCTCCCGCAAATTGATGGTGCTACCTCCCCAAAATGAGTTTTTGCAGGGTGGGATGTCTGGTGATGCTAGTATTCATTTTGAGAGGACTAGAATATAAAAGCAAGGATGTAATGTCAAGACACTGGTCAGGCAGCTCTTGGTGTGTCTCGGATCAGTTTTGGACCCCGTATCTAAAGAAAAGATCTGCTGGCATTGGAAAGGGTCCAGAGTGGATTCATAAGGATGATCCCAAGGACGAAAGTGGTTACCGTGAGAGGACCGATTGTTGGCCCTGGGCCTGTACTCACTGCAATTCAGAGGAATCAAACCCTACAGAATATTGAAAGGCACAGATAGAGTGGATGTGGAGAGGATGTTTCCTATGGTGGGGGAGTCTAGGACCAGAGGACACAGAGTGGATGTGGAGAGGATGTTTCCTATAGTGGGGGAGTCTAGGACCAGAGGACACAGATAGAGTGGATGTGGAGAGGATGTTTCCTACACTGGGGGAGTCTAGGACCAGAGGACACAGATAGAGTGGGTGTGGAGAGGATGTTTCCTATAGTGGGGGAGTCTAGGACCAGAGGGCACAGATAGAGTGGATGTGGAGAGGATGTTCCCTATAGTGGGGGAGTCTAGGATCAGAGGACACAGATAGAGTGGATGTGGAGAGGATGTTCCCTATAGTGGGGGCGTCTAGGACCAGAGGACACAGATAGAGTGGATGTGGAGAGGATGTTCCCTATAGTGGGGGAGTCTAGGATCAGAGACACACATAGAGTGGATGTGGAGAGGATGTTTCCTATAGTGGGGGGAGTCTAGGACCAGAGGGCACAGATAGAGTGGATGTGGAGAGGATGTTTCCTATAGTGGGGGGAGTCTAGGACCAGAGGGCACAGATAGAGTGGATGTGGAGAGGATGTTTCCTATAGTGGGGGAGTCTAGGACCAGAGGACACAGATAGAGTGGATGTGGAGAGGATGTTTCCTACACTGGGGGAGTCTAGGACCAGAGGACACAGATAGAGTGGGTGTGGAGAGGATGTTTCCTATAGTGGGGGAGTCTAGGACCAGAGGGCACAGATAGAGTGGATGTGGAGAGGATGTTCCCTATAGTGGGGGAGTCTAGGATCAGAGGACACAGATAGAGTGGATGTGGAGAGGATGTTCCCTATAGTGGGGGCGTCTAGGACCAGAGGACACAGATAGAGTGGATGTGGAGAGGATGTTCCCTATAGTGGGGGAGTCTAGGATCAGAGGACACACATAGAGTGGATGTGGAGAGGATGTTTCCTATAGTGGGGGGAGTCTAGGACCAGAGGGCACAGATAGAGTGGATGTGGAGAGGATGTTTCCTATAGTGGGGGAGTCTAGGACCAGAGGACACAGATAGAGTGGATGTGGAGAGGATGTTTCCTATCGTGGGGGAGTCTAGGACCAGAGGACACAGATAGAGTGGATGTGGAGAGGATGTT